>NW_010301394.1:3173-16901 GCF_000700745.2 Antrostomus carolinensis | reverse complement strand
AAGGTCCCTTCCAACCCTATCCATTCTATGAGTCTATGATTCTAATCTCTACTCCAGCACCTGGAGCACTTCCTCCCCCTCCTTTTTCACTGAGCTTGGTAGAGTTCTTTCTGTCACATATTCTCACTCCTCTTTCTCCAGATGCAAAATGTGCTGCAATTTTTTATTTTTTTTTCCGTGCCCTTCCTAATTATGTTATCACAGAGACTTATCATTGTTACTGATTGGCATTGTTACCTTGTCCAGTGGCAGGTCCGTCTTGGAGCCAGCTGGCATTGGCTCTGTTGGACGTAGGAGAAGCTTTTGGCAGTTTCTCACAGAAGCCACCCCTATGCCTGTCCTACTATGAAAACCTGGCCACGCAAACTGAAAACACTTTATAAAATCAACAAATAATTAAGAAAAAATACCTTTTTTTTTCTATTTCACTGCAAAATGTCCCTCTCCTACTATCACAATGCTTTTACCCTGAATTCAACAGATTTTCAAACATACCTGTCCTTGTTGATTCAGTTTGCTCTGCAGATCTTCATTGGGTCACATCTGCTTCCACAAGTATTTAAGTAAAAGAAACGTGGCATCTGTACAACCTTACACCAAGTAGTGTACCAGTGTAAAGGAAGAAGATTTACAGTCTATTTGATGTCTGCTTTACACTATGACTACTTCTTGCAATGACACATAGCAGCCCTATCTAAAGCATGGGTGCTTCTTAAGTGAACTACAGATTTATTTATTTTTTATTGCATGAAAGGTACAAGGTAGTTGCGTATTACATTATCTTTTTATTATGGGGAAGAAAAGCTAGGTAAAACATAAGCTGAGTTGGAGAACAAGAAAATGACTGCAACATTTGGATCTGTTTTTAGTTTATATGCAGCAAAATCCAATAACCAAATCTAGTGAAGAACTTGAATTTATTTTCATTCATCTTTTGGTCACTTGTACCTTTATGTGTTTTCACAAATTAAATACCTGTATCAGGATATCCATTTCAGGGACAAATCTGTTATTAGCAGTACCACATATATTTTTTTTCAGACATGAATTTCACTGCATGAAGCAAGTTCTACCAAGGCTTTTAGGAATCTGTGCTTCTTTGAGACTTTAATTTTTTCACATTCTCTATATTGCATCTCTGCATGGGATGACTTTCATCCTTCAGCTAAACAACTTATTCTGTTCTCTTTCTCTTACTTTCAGAAGTGATAATACTTATGATTAGTTGACATCAGAAAAAAAGCTGCCTTTTCATGAAACAAGGTGATAAACCTGACAGTTTTTCAATTTAAACTTTTAAAAGTTTCTAATGAAGTCTCTTCTTATTCCTTCAAGAAATCACATTAGCATATGCATTAAAAATTGGTTTCGAAGTAATTTTTCTAAATTGCTTTGTTGTTCACTTCCTAGTTTATTCAGCATTGTCTGAAACCTTAAGATTAAGTTTATTTTACACTATAGAAGTTAAAACTGACAAAACAAAAGTCTTTAAACATTAAAAGTGTTTTCAATTTGATTTCTGCTATAATTTTGTAACAGTACTTATGATTTACCCTCGTCATGGCTTGAGGGATGTGCAGAAACTAAAGCACTATCTTTCTACATTTTCTTTAAATTACAAGCTATTTCACCTTATTTTCATTCCTCATTATTTTTTCTTCTTTTATTTGTATTTTTACTCAAACACAATTTTACCATTTTAAATTAAACTAAAACCTATTTACCTCTGCACCTCCAGAGTTACTTGGTTATTTTTCATTTTATATAGTTTTGATTTGGTTGGTTTTGTTTTTCCTCAGCACAAAAAGGCAGTGAATGAAATTAAATCAGTCATACCACTCTATTACTTCTACAACAACTCTTTGAAACCTGAATCTTTGTCCTGGTTTTGCTAAGACAGAGTTAATTTTCTTCTTTGTAGTTACAATAGCTGTGCTTTAATTTCAGCAGAACTTGTTATGAGAGGAATGTTGATAAAAGTACTAATGTTATTAATTGCTGTTGGAGCTCAAGGCCAGCGTGTTTGGCTCATTCACAGCTGCATTAAGACTGGGAGGGAGAAGCGTAGTGAATAACAAAATCCAAAACTGGCACCTGGATGTGCCAATGAAATACTCAATATTATGTCACATCATGTCAGTCTATTAACCAGGGTTGGCTGACCGGAAGACGGGGTATTCTCTTGGGGATCACTCAGGCTTTCTCTTCTGAGGTTTCAGTTTCAGGACTGTCTTGGCTCAGGGATCGCTGGCTGGCACAGGTTGAGCATTGGTCAGCGGGTGATGACGTGGTGAGCAATTTCACTGTGTATCACTCATTTGTATATTCTGTTATCACCGTTGTTACTATTATAATTTTATTTGAATTAGTAAATAGTTTTTCTCTCAACCTGTGAGTCTTCTTGCCCTTTTCCTTCCAATTCTCTCCCCTGCTCCCTGGGCAAGTGTGGGAGAGGGTGAGAGAGCAGGCTGTGTTTGACTGCAAGGTGCAAGCCAAAAGGGTGAATCCAAGCCAATCTGCCACAATATTATAGGAAAAAAAATGTATGGAAAAAACATACGAGGCAAAGTAATCTTACTGGGTTTTTCTTCAGCTGTTAAGGCTGATGTTTACAAAATACATTACTGTTTATTTATACACTAAATGGCACCTACATGCAGGCAATGCATTCCTAGAATATATTGATTAATGTCATGCAACAGGCTTGTAATGTTTCAAACAATTTTGCAGAATAAAGCCTTTTCCATGAACTGATGTTTCATGACATGACTTCTATATTAGTACAAGTAAATTATCCTTTTCTGTTTTCTCTGGGTTTTTTGAGGCTTTGGAGAGAAAGGGAGGCAAAATAATTGCCCAGATGGATATTTCTGTTGGGAGTTACAGCTACTTTAAAGTATTTTTTTTTTTTAATAATAAATATAAGAGTTATTCATTATTACTCCCTTGAAACATGAGATTAAAGATAATTAAATCACTCTTTGCCACTCTTTTTATTATCCCAGAGTGTCCCAACTTTTCTTCTACTAGTTCGTAATTAGTGTGTTTACTTTGGGATTAATTAGATCTGCTAAATTATTTGAAATAAACTTCTGAGAAGAGATTTATGGTTTTTTAAGAATTAGAGAGAGCAATTTATTTTATTACCTGTCTACATCGCCATTACTCCCATTTGAAATATCATAGGGATACAATAAACACACATACAAACTCAATTACAAATCATGTTATTATATTTTTACATTATATTTACATATAAGAATGCAATGCAACACCAGGATAACTTCAGTAGGTTCACACTTATAATCATGTCATTTATATTTATTGGAGGTGGGGGTGGAGTACATGCTACTTAAAATCAAGATAAGAACCACAATATTGTTTAATGGGTAAGAAGGTGTCTGATCTTTTACTGTAAGGAAGTCAAAAGTATTTGCCATTAAAATAATATTACACGTCTCCAGTGCTATGTTATGAACTGAGAAAAAAGAATAAAAATGAATTGATCTTTGAAAATATTATTTTTAAGACAACATTTTAAACTGTTTGATGACTTAACAAATACTGAAGTTAACTTTTTCAGGCTGTTTTACAAGTGAACCTGGAGAAAAATTCTCGTATATCTTCATGAAAGGAGTAGGTTTAATAATTAGCAAGATGATGTTATATTTCTGTTTAGTTTATCAATTTGAGCAAGAGAGGTACTAGTAACAAAAGGAAATGAAAAATAATTTCCAATTTCAGTTGATGCATTTTACTGTGATTTGAAACTGCTACAGAAGGTGGTAAAGACTTATGTTTTTAACCTGAAGGGGAAAAGAAACTGCATACAAACATCAACACAGTTCTATCATTATTAGATCATAAAAAGAGTAAAATTTCATTCTTCATGCAACAGATCTACTCAAGAAATTATTTAGAGAATGTCATTCTCAAATTTGTCTTTTTGGGACAATAAAATTTAAGAATTATTTGAGTATTTTACTAGTAAATTGGAAATTTGCTTGGAGGAGAAGAGTTTTGGTGTTGAACAACCTTTAGAGAAACAGGAAATGCCAACAAAACAGGCCAAGCAGAAAATGTTCCTTATTTAAAACACTTAAGGGTGTTTAAGCATTAGGGGTGTGAGGTGGGAAACAATCAGTTGTACGTATTGTTAATTTTCCTCATTTTCATTAAATAATTTGTTAACATTTTCCTTTATGACATATATACAGCCTATACAAATGTTGTTCAAATATCTCCTGATGATAATTTTTCTAAAAATAACATTCCAGACCAAGATTTACCTTTAATTAGAATGTGATGGTTATTATCTTGCACTGCAATATCTGAAGAAATTTTTCTCTCTAAAACTATGGACGAAACCTTAGACACATACTGTTCCTCACAATTGATCTATATGTTTTTATTTTGTGTTGAAATTTCTTTGGTGTTTTCATAGTAATCCACACAAAGTAGAATCTAGTGATATGAATGTCTAATAAAAATCAAGAAGGAAAAAATTAATAAGATAAAAAGTTATAACAAATCTTCTATTTTTCCTTTTCATTATGTTTGGAAAATACTCTGAGGAATTAAATTGGGACAAATCCAGCTGGAATTTTTATTTTTTAAGAAAATATTTTACACACTATCTTCCTTATAACACTTACCTTCTCATAATGAACTTCATCGGCAATTCCAAAGCACTTTTCAAACATAAATCAGTTCATTACTAACAACATGGTGCTATAATGATAATTCCCTGAAGAACAGTGAGAACACTTCAAACATCCTGGTTACTTTAATGAAAGATGCTCAACACCATCTAGAATTTCACTGAACAATACAGAAATCTCGTAGGTACTGTAGATTGTCTTGTTAGACTTAAAATCTTATGTCATCACAATTTCACTGTTTCTAGACCTTATTACTATTTCAGAATTTTTATTTGAAACTAAATTCAAAACAATAAGGATATATCCTGCTGTCTCTGTCTCCAAGTGCTGTTATAGAGACAAAGAATTACAATTCTAAAGACTGGATCAAGGGAGGAATGAAAAATATTGCACAACATAGTTACGGACATAATGACTGATACACTGTGTGCATAGAAGCATGCCAGATGAAATAAGCCTTCTTGAATCTCTCTCAGGAGAGAAAGAAGAAACCAAAGTGCATAGTTTCCTTGCATTTTATCTGCCAACAATCCTGATTCAATCCGTCAAACAAAGTGTACAGCAGCCATTTTATTAATGACCTTTTCACTTAGTGACTTTGATAAAAGACTTCCCAAACTGAAGAAAATTTATTTTAATTTAGTTCTTTTCTATAGTATGTTTTATATGCATCATTTTTTTAATTTAATATTACAGGAACAGAAGAAATATTTTTCTCATTATTGGAATATATGGTTTATTCCAATTTATTTTTCAATAAGGCATCTTTCTCAGCTATAATGCTAATACTTGACTGCCTTCACTTTAAACTAAATTTTCCTTGTACACAAATCCAGATTTATTTTTTAACTTTATTATTTTGAATTACAGTGTAATCAAAACACTGATAAACGAAAAAGACCAGACGTATGACAAACTAGTCTCTCTCTACTTTGTGCTGTGCTGTTAACCATATTGCATCTCCTTTTAGGCACTGAATGTAAGAAGTATGTCTATATACATACAAATATTATGCCAGTTTTAGACTCACTGTATGCCTTATCCATAGGAGGTTCATTGCCTTGTTAAAACTATCAGAGGCTTCCTACGGTTTTTATGACACATGGATGAATATACTATCCATTCTGGATACTGATAGGTCTGAATATGCCTTTTGCCTTTCTGTTAAAGAACTAGTTGTTTTTGAAAGCTTATTGTCATTTTTCAAGGTGAACAATATAATCACAGAAGTGTACCTTATGTAACCCTATTTCTTGTTCATGATCATTTACTCACATGACTGCTCACACTGAAATCACTAGAAATTTTATATAAGAAAGTATTTGTCACTGTGAATTCATGTTGCACAGTCTTGACATTAAAAAAGTACATAATGTTTCCTACCTAATGGTTACTCAGTTTTACATTACAGATTTCTTTTTTTTTCTTCCTTAAGGAACACCTACTGCCTGACCCTAGAGTTAGGTAACACGAAAAAATTATTAATGGCTAATTTTCATTTTTCATAAATATATAGTTGCCTATTACAAGACAAGGTTTCACAGTGAAATCTATAGATAAATCTATAGATAAATCTATAGATAAAATTCCCTAATAAACATAATTACTATAGGGATAACTATATGTTAAACAACATCAACAGCAATGAATATGGTAAAACTCTTAATATCTCTTCCATTATATATTTAAAAATAGCTCTTAGCAAAAATCCCAACTAATAAATTGTCAAATACTTAATTTTTAAAAATGTGTTTACTGCTAAAAATATGTACTTAAAGCAATAGTTTTTCCTTTCTGTTATGAAATGAATGGACAATTGATTTCCCACTTCAAATTAACTTTGTTTGTATTCACCCATCTTTTTCTGCAACAACCCATTCTTTCCTTTTCTGAGAAGTGTAAAAAAAAAAAAAAAAGTCTTCTTTTCTCTTTATTTCCCACATACAAGAAAAAAAGGAGATGCCATGTGTCTCTTAGATATTACTGGACACCCAGCAGAGCGTTTTCAGAGGCAAACTACTGTAGGAAATGAAAAAGGGGAACAGTGATGGATTTCATGAAAAATATTATACGTATTTACTAGTCTCCATGCTGCTCCTCCTGGTAGCAAGTATTTGAAAATGAAGCAGCTCAGATATAATTTCCTGTGTATTTTTCAACAGTGCGTCTCCATCTCCCACTAAATAATGAGAAATGCAAAAAAAAAAAATTCAACAAACTATTATTTTAACAAACTAAATCTACACTAAAATCTACTACTACACAAGCCTCTACTCTGCCAAACCTTTTGCTAGTCAACAGCGTTTTTACTTGCCCAATGTGCAGTCACAGACGGAGTACACTGCTGAATCACAGAATCGTAGCAGCTGGAAGGGACCTCAGAAGATCATCTAGTCCAACCACTCTGCTAAAGCAGGTTCCTTACAACAGATTGCACAGAAAAGCATCCAGGTGGGTTTTGAACACCTCCAGAGATGGAGACTCCACAACCTCTCTGGGCAGCCTATTCCAGTGCTCCATCACCCTCATAGTGAAGAAGTTTTTCCTTAAGTTTGCCTGGAACTTTTGGAGTTCCAGTTTTTGCCCATTGCCCCTTGTCCTGTCACTGGATACTACCGAAAAGCACCTGGCCCCACCCATTTGGCTCCCACACTTCAGAAATTTATAGACATTGATAAAATCCCGTCTCAGTCTTCTCTTCTCCAGGCTGAAGAGTCCCAGCTCTCTCAGCTTTTCCTCATATGGAAGATGCTCCAGACCCATAATCATCTTTGTGGCCCTCCGCTGGACTCTCTCCAGAATACCCCTGTCCCTCTTGAGCTGTGGAGCCCAGAACAGGACACAGTATTCCAGATGTGGCCTCACCAGGGCAGAGTAGAAGGCGAGGAGAACCTCCCTTGACTTGATGGCCACACTCTTCTTAATGTACCCTAGGATACTGTTGGCCTTCCTGGCCACAAGGGCACAGTGCTGGCACATGGCCAGCCTGCTGTCCACCAGCACACCCAGGTCCTTTTCCTCAGAGCTCCTTTTCAGGAGGTCAGCCCCTAACCTGTACTGGTGCGGGCAATTATTCCTCCCCAGGGGAAGGACTCCACACTTGCTCTTGTTGAACCTCATCAGGTTCCTTTCCAGCCACCTCTCCAGCATGTCCAGGTCTTGTTGAATGGTAGCACAGCCTTATGGTCTGTCAGCCACTCCTCCCAACTGGGGAACACTGCTAGTTACAGGCCTCCAACTAGATTCCGAGCCACTGATCACAACCTTCTGAGCTCTGTCAGTCAGACAGTTGCCAGTCCACCTCACCATCCACTCATCGGTCCCATCCCTTCTAAGTTTTGTGTAGTGGTTTGGGTGGATACACCCTTTTGGCTTGCACCTTGCAGCCAGACACAGCCTGTTCTCTCACCCATGCCTTGCCCAAGGAGTAGGTGAGAGAATTGGAAGGAAAAGGGCAAGGCAACCTTCTGAGCTCTGTCAGTCAGACAGTTGCCAGTCCACCTCACCATCCACTCATCGGTCCCATCCCTTCTAAGTTTTGTGTAGTGGTTTGGGTGGATACACCCTTTTGGCTTGCACCTTGCAGCCAGACACAGCCTGTTCTCTCACCCATGCCTTGCCCAAGGAGTAGGTGAGAGAATTGGAAGGAAAAGGGCAAGGAAATTCATGGGCTGAGAGAAAAACAATTTACTAATTCAAATAAAATTATAATAATAACAACAGTGATAACAGAATACACAAATGAGTGATACACAGTGCAACTGCTCACCACCCGCTGACCAATGCCCAGCCTGTGCCAGCCAGTGATCCCTGAGCCAAGAAAGTCCCAAAACCGAAACCCCAGAAGAGCGAGCCTGAGTGATCCCCAAGAGAATACCCCTGTCTTCCAGTCAGCCCCGGTTAATATACTGACCTGGTTAATATATCTGATTCTGCTCAATGAAAATAACATTTTTCAGACAATGACGGATGTGTCAGGTAAAAGAGATTTGCAGGGGGGAGTTGGGAACCTATAGCTCATCTGAGGATTGAGAAACTTTTGAAATTAATGGGGAACACATTCCACAATCTGCCCTTTTGGACTAAAATAATAATTTAGACTCTCTAGAAGGTAAATATGATTGCTTTTTCTTACCTTTCTGTAACCTTTCTGCAGCATTACAGCAAAAGGGCATGTACTCCCTACATGGATAACAAAATATATTTAGAACCTTATGAACAAATGTCTTATATAATTGTATGTCTGTCACTAGAAACAACCACATTCACTACTCCAAAAATAGATCAGAAGTATGACAGTAAGGTGCATTAATCTTTTAAAGGAAAGCAAAGATTCAAAAAAAAAAATTGCAATGTAGCGATATGCATCAAACTCCAAAAGAGTTTTAAATATTTAAAGTTGTTCTTATAATAAAAATCTTAATCTATGATGTATTTAACACATAATGCTACATAACTTTAACATTGCCATTATTTCTAGACTGCATTAAGGCTATTCACATTTCCAAAAATTTGGTGGAAAGAATGCACATGCATTGACCTGCAGATCACATTTCAGGTAAAAGAGACTACCCAATATTGCCTGTGTTCCTCAAATAAGTAGAAATCAACTGAAGAGTAGAAGAATCAGTTGCTGGGAGACAAGAAGCCTTTATCAAGATGACTTTTAAAATCCTTGTAATAGTAACATAATAATAAAATATTTAAACATAACATTTCATGTGTATCATCTATATTTACAGTAATTCACGTGATTACAGCAGTTTATTTGCTCTGATAAAATTTGTGACATAGTATTCTGCCTCCCATTTCCATGGTGCATGATGATTCTTTTAGTATCTACTAACTCCCTTGTTCAAAACTCTATTCATAATGACAAGTTTATACCTTATGTAGGAGAAGAAGCATTAGAAACATTTAACAGGCTTTCTTCATAAATTAGATGGTATTGGGACATATATATGTAGCTCGATGAGTCAATCATCCATTAACAGTCAAAACCCTCCACTGAAGTTAAGAAGTATGATTTTCCTAATTTTGCAACTGGGGCAGTCTTATGGCAGTCTCTTGTTTGAGGAGGACAGTCAACAAAATAATGACCCTGCATTTCAGCAGAGTGGGTGTGGGGAGTGTGAGAACATGTATTGGCATACCCTGAGAGAACTGTGGGAACTGAAGAGATACATGTCTGGAGATATGAGAAGCACCTGCATCAACAAGGCCTGAGAAAGGAACCTTGAAATGTATCCAGAAGATGTACCCTGGCAAGCAAACAGGAAGGGATGCAGGCAAAGTCCATCAGCCAGTTAGGGGCATGTGAACTGCTCGTGCTATGAGTGAATAGCCAATAACATGTTAACAGGTGTGGGTGATTTCATTAGTTTTGGGGTGTAAATATAACTGTATTAGAACAAATAAATGGCTTCTTGCTTGATCATATTGATCATGTGGCAGAGTCCATGATTGAGTTCCCGCAAGTGGGCTTCAGCTTGTTCAGGGAAATGATAAATAGGTAGCAATACAGGGCAAAGAGACAGGAAAAGTTTTCTAGTCATGAAGGACAGACTTTGCAAATGATAATAATTCCTTCCTAAGTGTAGGGCAATGCAACAGTAGCAAGTAGACAGTGTCACTGAAGATGAAACTCCTAACCAAACTGAAGCACAAAAAGAAGTGTACCAGAAGAGGAAGTATAGACAGGCCAGAGTTGAGGAGTATTATAGAAACACTGTGTGTTCCTGTGTGTGGCGAGACACTGTTAGAGGTTGAAACTGGCGACAGATATATTACCCTCTGATTCTTGTTATGGGTAAAAGGAGAGCACCTTGTATGTGTAGCTAAGAATTTACTGGTAGTCAAATTTAAGAGTCCATATAATAAAGCAAATTATTACTGTCAGTTTATTTACATACAAAGTGTTATAATCCAGTTATTGAGAAACCTTAATATAGATAAAATTGTTCTATAGTGATTTCTTGCCATCTATTCCTTTTCTCTGATGATATGCTCTCCCTTCCAGTATCTCCCTGATTCCCAACATTGACAATTTAAGCCTTCCTCAAGAAGGCTGAGTGAGAAAATTGTCAGTAGCTTAAGGTATTTACCAGAGTATGAGTCTCATGGCAGGTGTGCCTTCCTCATCAGTCTTGAGGTCTGTCTGAGGCTACTTTTATGTTTCCTTACCCCTTCTTGCTCCCTTTCCCCTGCTCCCAGGGAAGAGGTGAAAGCTGCTCACAGATTCCTAGTGTTGCCCAGGGGCTGTTTGCCCCACAGGGACTGCCTGTGCCTGTTAGCCTCCTTCCCTACTGTAACTCACAAAGATGAAATTCAGACCACCTAGGCAATAAGCACGTGGCCATGGGGCACCTGTTAAACCCATCTCATCTTCATTCAGGCCAAGAACAGCCCAACCAGCCATCCCCTGAAAACTGAAATGGGCAGTCCCAAGCCTGTGTCCTTCTGTAGTGACAAAACTCATGTTTACTAGGGTATAATGCTCTTTCTTCATTGGTTCTCAGCTAAAGTATGATTGTCTTCAGCTCTTCAGTGTTAGTTAAACTTACCCAACAGACTCCTTTATCTTACTTCATAAAAAGGGCCTTTTTTCATTACTTAGTCACTAAATGGATTTGTCAGACCCTTACAGTTTTCACAGAGCTAAGTTAAAATAAGCTAGGTGATAGCCAGCTGACAGATGGGCAATTGCTAGCACAGATAAAACAGCCTAAAATCAGCAGAGGCCAAGACAGGTCCACAGAAATCTTAAAACCTGTTACTATCAGGTCAACACAAAGCCTATGGCTAAAGTCATATTTACTCTTCTACAGATGGGAAAAAGCAACAAGAAAGTCTTCTGCAGGTGAAAGCAGTAAAAGGAAGGACAAGGAAGGGTCCATTGCTGAAAAGGATAGCAACCCAGTGATAAAGGACATAGAAAAGGCTGAAAGTACTCTTCACTTCCTTTACCTTGCTCTTTAGTGGTAAGATCTGCTCTCAAGCTGTTAGTGTGTGTGGCTAGTGTCAGAATCTGGGTGAGTTACGTACTACCCATGATAGAGGATGGTCAAAGTAGGAACCACTTAAACAAGTTCACAGGACTGGCTTGGATGTGTACAAGGATATTGAGAGAGCTGGCTGATTTCATTGCAGTGCTAATTTCTATTATCTCTGATAAGTCCTGGTGGCTGGGAGAAGTCCCCGATGACTAGAACAGATAAATGTGCCTATCTTCAAAAAGCAAGAATAAGGGTCTGGCAAACCACAGACAGCCTAATCTCAGTTTGCAGGAAAGTTATAGAATCGTAGAAGAGTTTGGGTTGAAAGGGACATTTAAAGATCATCTAGTCCAATCCCCCTGCAGAGAGCAAGGACATCTTCAACTAAATATCAGGCTGCTCAGAGCCTCATCCAACCTGACCTTGAATGTTTCCAGGAATGGGACATCTACCACCCCTCTGGACAACCTGTTCCAGTGTTTCACCACCCTCACTGTAAAAAAACTCTTCCTTATATATAGCCTAAATCTACCATATTTTAGGTTAAAACCATTCATAACAGGACCTGCCAAAAGGACCAAATGCTCCTGAAAACAACATCCAGACAAACGGCACACAAGAAGTTGCTTGGAAATAGCTAACACATAATCATCAAGATTATACAAGGTCATACTGGACCTAACCAACATGACTATCTTCTGTGGTGAAATGACGAGTTCTGTGTATGGGAGGATAGCAATAGGTGTAATTTACCTTGGACTGAACAAGGCTTTAAAAGTTCTAGGCAGAAAATAGACTGCTCCACTGGACTAGTGTTTAATCGTTCAAAGACCAGTTGGCAGCTCATTACTTCTAGCACCCTTTAAGGGTTTATATTGCTGACAATACTGTTAAGTACCTCCATTAATGGCCTGGATAATGAGACTGAATGAACCCTCAAATATTGACATGAAACTCGAGGAAGTGGATACTCTGGAGGGTAGTTCTACTATTCAGAGAAACTTTGACAGCCTGGAGCTGGGCTCCTCAGGAGTCTTATGAAGTGCAACAAAAACAATCACAAACTCCATCACCTGGAAGAATATCTCCGTGCAATGACAATTCAAGATGGAGACTTGCTGGCTGGAGAACTGTTCTGCAGAAAAAGCCCGTAGATCTTGAGATAATGAGTTGAATGTGAGTTAGCAGTACAGTCTTGCAGTGATGAAAGCAAACAAGATACTGGGATGCATCAGCAGAAAAAGAGCTGGCAGAATGAGAGAAGTGATAATTCTCCTCTACATGACACTTATAGGACTACATCTAGAGCACTGTCCAGTGGAAAGCCACTAAAATAATTATAGGGCTGGATCACATAACATAGAAGGAAAAGCTGATAGAAGCGGAATTGTTCAGCCTCTAGAGGACTAAAGATGGATCAGATATCTGTTCTCAGTTACCTAGAGAGGAGTTGTAGTGAGATGGAGTCAAACTCTTGGGGAGACCTCATAAATGTTTATAAATATGTAAAGGGCGAATGTCACGAGGATGGAGCCAGGCTCTTCTCAGTGATGCCCAATGATAGGACAAGGGGTAATGGGTGTAAACTGGAACACAGAAGGTTCCGCTTAAATTTCAGAAGGAACTTCTTTACAGTGAGGATGACGGAGTACTGGAACAGGCTGCCCAGGGAGGTTGTGGAGTCTCCTTCTCTGGAGACATTGAAGACCCACCTGGACGCTTTTCTGTGTGATCTCATTTAGGCTCCTGCTCCGGCAGGGGGATTGGACTAGATGATCTTTCGAGGTCCCTTCCAATCCCTAACATTCTGTGATTCTGAGATTCTTTTGGAGTTTCGCAGTAATCGGACGAGTGACATTGGTCCCATGATGTCGGCAAGGGAAATTCTGATTATATATAAGGAAAAAATTCTCCACAGTGAGGACTGTCAGCCAGTTTAACAGTGGGAGCTCCATCCTTGGAGTTACTCAAAACTCAACTGTAAAAGGCCCTAAGTAAATTGATCTAATGTGGAAATGTGAACTAAATTCAAAATGGCCCTGTCTGGGGGGGGGGGGGGGGGGGGGGGGCCA
>NW_010301394.1:0-3151 GCF_000700745.2 Antrostomus carolinensis | reverse complement strand
TCTAAATTATTCTATGATTTTACCTTCTGCAATGTTATGGTTTTATTTTGCTTCTTTTGTTGTTGTTTTTTTTTTTTTTTTCCCTCTCCTTTCTCAGATACTTACATCAGGAATCTTTGATTAGAGTAGTCATGCAGTATACTCAAGCAAGAACAAGACAATAAGAAGTCCTCTTGCTGTTTCCAGTTGAAATCCGATGTTTCCGAGCTTAGTAAATGCAAAACACTCCTGCTCATAGAGATCAAAGCAACAAAACCAATTTGTCCAAGGTTATTCAGAAAGTCAGCTTGGGAATTAAACCCATTATTTCCCAGGTGAACACCCAAAGTAGTGGGCCTTCAAGATCTTTCTCATTTACTAAGATGCTTATATTTTCAGTTCTCTAAGATTATTTGTATAGGTTAAATAAAGATGTGGTCTACCATTTAAATACATATTTTGTGCTCTTGCCATCTATATCCATGACTGAATAAAGCTGCTGTATGTCTATACTCTTTGATGCTAGACTAGTGATATTTTTATTTCTGATATGTTACAATCTGTTAAAGGTACTATACAGGCACTAGGTCAGATTTTCAGGTTTATGTCAGCATATGTCCATTAATTTAATCTCAGCTGTACAACTGAGGAACTGACCTGTTGCTTTTCCTTAATGAGACTGTAATAGTTTCACTGGGCTAGCCCTTGGCTAGCAGCCAACACAGCTTTTCACCCACTTCCCCCCACTTCTCCCCACCCTCTCATAGGGGAGAGGCTTGGGGGCAAGGATTAGGAGGCTTGTAGATTGACGTAAAAACAGTTTAATAATAGAAATAAAAGAAAACTTAAAAAACCCCCAAACTAAACAACTAATATTAAAATAGTAGTGATAATGATAGCAGTAATAGGATATGCAAATAAGTGATAACCCAGTGCAACTGCTTACCACCCACTGATAAACCCGACCCGTTCCCGGATGACAACCCTGGAGGAGCAACAATCCCAAACCGAAACCACAATCCCGGAAGAGCAAGAGCCCGGGAGAAAACCCCTGCAAATCCACCCCCTCTTTCTGGTCAGCCCCGGATAATACACATTTCCAGGAACTCATTAATATATGTCAAAGTCCTTTTCGGAGGTGTACTAATGTCCTTTTGATACTCGTTGGGGGTCCTCTGGTGGTCATGAAACTTTTGTCACTGTGCCATTTAGTTGAAATTGTCTTTTGCGCGTGCTTAGATCGTCTTTTGGCCTGTTTATAGCACTTTTGTCTCCACAAAACTAGTTTATTCTAGCATCACTACCTTATCTACCCTATTGCTAGGACTCGGTGCTTCAAATCTACTACAAACTTGACCAGACTTAGCAGATATATAACTGTCTTTCAGTGTGACATTGTTTAAGCAGAAGGGTATGTTTTCTTGGAATTGTATCAGTCTAATGCAAATTTATGGGGATGTAAAATAACCTGAATACCTTATTGAAGCCTTTCCAGAGAGTCATGCATGCATGCCTGGGATGTTAAAAAATATATTACAATAGAGACACCATAGTCTAACATTTATGTAATTCAAATGCTCGACAATATTCAATCAAAAATGCATAATTTTTTAGCTGTGATAGTTAGGAATTTTCTTGAGGTTTGAGCTGAGTAAAACTTGAGTGAGGCCATGTAGGAATTTGCCGAGAGGGATATTCATGGACTCCACACACGATTCAATGTGAATTCTACTGGAGACCTTTACTATTGTAGTTTTGGCTCTGTATCCAGGTCCATTGTCTGTTCTTATTTCACGGGGAACACCAAGCGCTGCAAATGCTGCACGTAAATGATGTTGCACGTGCTTACCAGATTCTCCTGTTTGTGCTGTGGCCCATGTAGCATGAGACCAGGTATCGATAGAAACATGCACATATTTAAATTTACCAAATTCCGAGATGTGTGTTATGTCCATTTGCCACAGTTCTAGGGGTCCAAGAACATGGGAGTTGACCCCTGTTGCAAGGCTGCCTGATTGCTGCTGACAGTCAGGACAGGAAAGGACAATGTTGCGTGCATCGGCCTCAGAAATGTGGAATTGTCATTGTAGAACGTTTGCTGCTTTGTGGACTATTAGTTCATTATGCTTATCTCGAAATGGAGTTAATGCCCAGGCAACAAAAATTTGACACATGGTAGGTGAATTTTTCATGGCCTGCAGCAAAACAACCCAATGGTACCTTTTCATAGGTTCTTGCTTATTGATAGATGGAACTGAAAAGGCAAATTTTCCAAAGTCATCCTCATGCAATGGTATGGTGAAAAAACAATCTTTTAAGTCAATAATTAAAACATCCCACCCCTAAGGTATCATATTTGGGGATGACAAATCAGGTTGAAGGGTACCCATGTCCATCATGACTTCATTAATGTTTCTGAGGTAATGGAGTAACCACCATTTTCCACTTTTCTTTGTAATGGTAAATATAGGCGTGTTCCATGGACTTGTAGAGATTTTTTTTGTTTGTTTGTTTTTTTAAAAGCACAAAAATCCATTGGTACTGATTGATCCCCATTTCTTTTTTTTTAAAAAGCACAAAAATCCATTGGTACTGATTGATCCCCAACAGGGGTCTCCAAGGGCCTGCCTAACATCTATGAGTCTTAAATTCCCATTTAGTTCCCATTTAGTTCCCATTTAGTTTCCATTTACACCTGAAACAACTACAAAGAAAAATTAGGTTTACAATATTGAACTATAACCTCTTGTTTCGTTTGTCTCTGTCTGTTTCCTTCATGGGAGAAAAAAAAATTATCAACTGCACCCGCCTAACATTCAGGTGACGTCCTTCAAACAACACAGACACTCAGTCACACAAACATGAAGGGCCCTTCGCTCCTCTCACTCACCCAGTCACACCACAAAATATGCCAATCACACAATAGTCAGATTCTTGTGCAGTGCAAACTATAAACCATTGACCGTTTGCCACAGGTCACACCAAGCAGTGTAACTTAAACCATAATACACGGTTTTTTTTTTTTTTTTTTTTTTTTTTTTTTCAGACAGATGATACATGATAACTGTCCCGCACAGCTCCTGCTGTGTGAGTCCTCTTCATTGACTACCTGTTCTTTAATCTTTTTCCAAAATTTTAAAGGGCTCTGGAGTGGAGGTTGCCATGATGAAGT
>NW_010301393.1:3072-20687 GCF_000700745.2 Antrostomus carolinensis | reverse complement strand
GCTGCAAAACCCCCGCCACACGGCCGTGCCTCCCTCCTCCCCCCCTCCACCAGCTGCTCTCCCTCCTCTCTCCGGAACCGCAGATCTGGCTTTGCCGGCAGCTGATACAGCGGGATATTGCTGGCTGTCCCTGAATCATATTCCTCGGTTTCCTCCCAAAGCAGACAGAGAGAGGGTTTCGTCTAGGGATGACGCTGTGGGTGAAATAATGGTATATCCTTCCCTCTCTGAAAGGAATGAGTGCTTTCTCAGGCGGGCTTTTCTCAGCCCTTGGAAATTACTAGCCTTTCAGTCTCAGGGCTGCCGTTCCATTCAAGTTCAAGCATACTGGCACCACTTGTTTGTAGTTTTGCTGGAGTTCTTGCCAAGCCTAAGACTGCTCAGCAAAGCTAGCATGTACCCACAAACATACGTAACAGCAACGTCACTGAGATCCTGCTCTCATCATCCACCTGACCTGTGTGATCAGCTACAGCCAAGGACCATCCTACAGCCTGCAGGGTGGGTTTGACAGAGACATGAGCTCTGGAATCACAGTGAGACTCTTCAACCACTTTGCCACCATTTGCTTATTGTTCTAGGATTCAAATTCACATAATGCAAAAAACTAAATGCACCTCTTTGATTCCTTTTCTCATAATGATCTAGATTAATTAACAGTATCTTTGGGTTTTGAATAAAGAAAGGAGAACAAGAAACCAGCTACAGCCTTGTGAGCCATCTCTAAGCATCCTTCCATAGTCTACTCATTTTGGGAGTGGAGGTAATACCCTCTTTTTTATTATAACACATTATTAAAGCAGTTTAATTATTATCTTGGTGGATCAGTTCAGCTATTTCTAGCACATGAAGACAAAGCCTCCCATCCCTCCTGATTCCCTCTCTGTCACATGTAACTCCGTTCTTTTTTCCTGTATCATTTCAGTTCCTGTGGCATCTTTTTCTTCTCCCATCCAGGTGTATTTGTTTTAATGTATTTAGTCCAACTGACTGTACTGGTCTGCTCTGCTGCAGCAAAATCTGTCTCAGGTGTCCACTTAAAGTTACAAGTTAACTGGATTGCTTACCCCACAGAAAAGCATATTCTTTTTGCTACCATCAAACATAAACATTTTGAAATAAAAAATAAAATGACACCTGCTTCAACCCGTCTTACCACTAACCCCCACCAGTGACTAAAACTTAATGCTTGCAAACAAAGCAAACCTTCTATATCACCTACTTCTATGAAAAGATATTTTAGAGATTCTTTTTCTTTCTGCATCATTTCCAAGAGCTAGGCTGTTACATGAGCTGCTTTTCTTGTGATATTTATTGCCATGCTAAAGCCATGATAGCAGCATAAGTGATATGGGCTATAAAATCGCCCAGCTGCTTCAAAGTCCAGAACACTGGTCCTGCATCAAATGGACTAGAAACAAGATTCCTCTCCAGGCTTGCCCAGTGTCTGTGGCACAGTAACTGGTTTCATCAGTTCCTCTGCTTCAATCCTGGGGACCCACCTTAGATCCACTACTTTATCTTCTTTTTTCCCTAAACCTACCTCTTTGGCTTTTCTTCAGTTTCCTCCTCAGCCCTATCCTCCCTATAATAGTTCCCTTCACCTGATCCTCAATCCTTGCCTTGCTCCCAAAGCATAGATCAAACTTGTTGCCATTTTCCCAGCCTTTGCCAAGCCTGTAGCCTGCATACCTCATAATTTCCTTTGCTGCAACACCTTTTTCTTCTCCCCCTCTTAAGTATCTTTGTTTGAATGCATTTAGTGTAACTAACTGTATTGATTTGTTTTGCTTTGACAGAATCTGCCTGAGGTGTCCATTTAAAAATGACAAATGAGCTGGATTGGCGTCAGCCCCAAGGAAAAAAATCATTGTTTTTGCAACCATTGAGCACACATATGTGGAGTTAAAAGACAATGACTGATATTGGCAGATTCATATATGAATATCAGTTGCTATGATCAATAGCAAATCTCTAGAAACTAGAATATTATGAACATGAATAAAGTGTTTGTTACAGACATTTCTCCAAGGCCTTTTATGGTGTCACATTCATACAGGATACACAGCAGATACTGTTCCATTTCCCAATAGAGTGACAGCAGCAACATCAGGAGAAGGGATAGATGATTATACATCTCAAGGGACTACAAAATTGCATCTGCTCTTTGTGTTAATGCTCATGCAGTATTTGATTCTGGAATATTAAGAGGCCTCAAAATATCCTCTGAAGAGGCACCAATAGGGTGAAATGGAGAGAAATGTTACCTTAAAAATGGAGGTAAGAAAACACTAGTGGATGCAATAAGACGAGTTTGGTTTCTTGCATGGTACTTTGCCAGCTCACAGGAGTGAGATCCATCCCCCATTTCTGTTCATTCTTTGCAAGGTCCAGTAAAGAGAGGGCTTCTCCTAGTCCTTCTAGGAATTTCACTGCCTTTTTCACCATTTGTGTTGATATCAGCAGATGGGTGTGATCCCTTTAGCTCAGTTCATCACTTCCATCAGTTTTCCTCGACACTTTCTTCCCAGAAGCTTTTCATCAGTGTTGACAAAGACCCTTCATTCACTAGGTTTCTGCTTCCAAAGACCTCCTGTCTTCATGTTCACCTCTACCTCAGGATCAACTGTGAGAACTGGCAATGCAGGCAGAGCTGTCTAAAGAATTTGGGAGCCTCTGGGTCAGCAGGAGTCAGGACATTTAAATTAAATAAAGTTTCTAGGCCATTTTTGTGACCAACATTTTATTGCAAGTCAAAAAGCACTTTCTCTATTTGTTTCAGACAAACGTGCTACATATTGTGCATCCAAAGAAGAACAACAAAGCTGGTGAAGGGTCTAGAGCACAAGTCTCATGGAGTGGCTGAGAGAACTAGGGTTGTTCAGTCTGGAGAAAAGGACGAGGAGGGGAGACCATATTGCTCTCTACAACCACCTCAAAGGTTGTAGCGAGGTGGGTGTTGGTCTCTTCTCCCAAGTAACAAGCCTGAGGACAAGAGGAAATGGCCTCAAGTTGCACCAGGGTCGGATTAGGTTAGATATTAGACAAAACATATTCACCAAAAGGGTTGTCAAGCATTGGAACAGGCTGCCCAGGGAAGCAGTTGAGCCACCATCCCTCGAGGTATTTAAAAGCTATGTAGACATTGGTGCTTGGGGACATGGTTTAGTGGTGGACTTGGCAGTGTTAGGTTTGCGGTTGGACTTGATGATCTTAAAGATCTTTTCCCACTTACATGATTCTATGATTATAGCCAAATTTAGGAAGATAGCTCCCTAAGTTTTCAAGCAAGGAAGTCACTAACCACATCTGAAATTTACATTTTGAAGAATGTCAGATGTGATTCTCCTCAGACATCAAGAATGCAGTTTTTTCTTTCTTTTACACAGTTGCAAAACTCGTTTTTAATAATCTTTAAAAGTACCTGTTGCCCTGTAGTTCTCCTTCATTACTGACAAAAAAACCCATAAAGCAAATTCACAGCTATCACATGAGAAATTCACTTTGTCCCTCTGTTTTGAATAACGACTGGATATAAACATTGCCTTTTTTGGAGTTTCACTGATGGCTTCTTCAAAATACCTTAGACAGTTATTTGTTGGTTTATGGTTTTATTCCTTTACCGTAGCACCAAAGCTAATGATGTGTCTTAGATTCAATTTTTGAATCTTCTGTCTCATACATATGACTCTGTAGTAATAACAGTTTTCTGGTCCACATCTTCTTCTAGTGAGGTCTTGAAACAAATAAGAATTTGATTCTGAAGCTGAACCAAAATACTTTCTAATATATTTATTTCCTTTCCTGAGACTTCAAGCTTTATACCTTGCATCTCTTGTCCAAAGAATCAGAGTTGCTTTAATCAATTAAAAACCCTCAAGGACAGCCTTGATCACACGCTTATGAGCCTGGACAAGTTGTAGGCACAGGCAAAATAAGCACGTAATTAGGGCAGCAGATTGCTGGGACAGCAGAAAAAGACAGCCCTTTGTCTATTTTGCTATGCCCGAGTTTTAGAAAGACAAACTAGCTGCTGCAGCAGGAGGGGGTGTGGGCCAACCATGCTACGCTGCTGGAAGGAGAGGAGCTTCCATCCCTCTTGCTCCCTGCCCTTAAGCTGCAAGCCAAGCTCACAGAGCTTTACAGTAAACTCAATTGGTTTTAGCCATGCCTGCAAACATGTATATGTCCTGACGTATATATTCCATGTCATAAAACTGACCACAGGAATCTGATAAAGAAATACCATTCTCTTACAAGAAATTCACTGTTGTACTCAAAGAAATGCACCTTCTCGAGTGAATGGGGATAAATTCTAGAAACTACTACTTGGGACTTAATCCTTTAAAAATTGCTATGTGAAAAACTGCTCAACATGGAATATTTCCATGGGGCTGACAACTCTAAATGAATAATGTTTCACTTTTCACAGTTCAGAAGTAATTGCTGACAAATTGCTAGTCTGGAAGAAGAGATTCATCCCCTACATTTTCAAAAAAGTATGAAGTAGTCCTTGTGGCAACATTTCTATTACCTTTTTGTGCTCTTCCAGGAATGGACCAAATTAGCTAACTCTAAAATTCCTAGATAAAATCCTTTCCATTGCAATGCCATACAGGTCAAGTTATCTCCTTGAGTACAGGATCTGTGGATGAAAAAAGTTCTATTACAACTCTTTCCAAGTACACTGTCAGTATTGTTTTTCACTGTTGCTTTCCTTCACTAACTCTGAGTCAATGTAACAAGTTTTTTGTTGCTTTCTATGCACTAACATTAAACTGCAGTTGTTTGGGATCTTTCATAGGCTCAGAAATGCAATTATAGCCTTTGAAGTCAGTTGTACAGAAGAAGAAGCCTGTGGTAGAAAAAAAAACAGCACACTAAGGAGTAGAATGATCCCTGCAATAATGATTATAACAACCATTTCTAATTTGCAGACTCACCCTTATGTAGTTCCTGATTGAAAATAGCCTGCACTAAATAACTTGTTTGTTCACCAACTGAGTAAATGCAGACTTACTAAAATCAAAGTTTTAATTCTAACAGGTTGAAAAGCTTTTTCTTATCCAGTATGGAGGAAGAGACCTTGCTAACTCGAGTGCAAAGCTGAGTCTGATGGGGGTTAGGTGCACATTGATTGGGATGTTTCTGCAATCATCACTGTGTTTCACTACCTTCATTCACCTCTACCATCACAAGTACAGTACCATCTCTCCAGTTCGTGACAGTAGTGGTAAATAATATACCTGATGTGAAAAATGCATCCAGTTTGGGTATATCTATAATTTTTCATTTTGTTCACTCCTTTTGTCTCCATTTTGGTGCCCTGAATATCTATGCCCTGCATAAGGGCACATCACACACACCATCTTAGCAGTGGCTGATGGGTTTATGAACCTCTCAAGGCAGCACGTCTGGCTTATGTCAGGTGGTTTGCACCTTGAGTCAGCCCTGGGTGTAAGTATGAGTGCCAGAGACAATATAAAATCTAAGTGACAGAGATCCTGCCTGCAACTTGAGTCTGCTATGTCAGTTCTAAGCAATAGGCCCTGTCAACCATAGGATTTGTTGTACGTGCACAGTAAAGCCAGACACACTAAAGGCAGCTGATATATGGATCAGCCACACCCAAGGGTGCTGTCTCTCTCAAACACTGCAGTTACTTGCTTGGCCATATGAGCAATATAAGCACAAATTAAGAAGGGTGATAATTTCGTATGAACACTTTGAAAGCTGGTGTCAGTCTGCCTAGGTATTTGTTTCTTCCTCTGTCTCCGCAAGTCAGGTATCCTAATGCTATCCTCTCCCACTGTTCCTCCTCCAAAGCAAAATCCACCCTTAGGCCCCTCAGCATGACAGTCATCCTACACCTTCTTACCTGTCTTGCTTTGCTCCTTGGTCAGTTTTCTGCAGCTCTTCTCACTGTGCTCTTCTAGTAAAATGGTTTTCCTTCTCCAATGACTCACTCATATAAGACTTCTCTCCAAAATGTTTCCATCTACCAGCAGTGGCAGATTCCTTTAAATAAATTCAGGACAAAAAAAAAAATCCTCTCCTTAAAAAAGCATATGTGTGCATTGAATACTCTGTGGCAACAGCCAGGGCACTGTCCTCTGATCATCCCCCAGTCACGGTCTGTCCTGTGAGCTCTCTGAGGAAGGGATTATCTCTGAAGTGGAAGAGGCATGGTGCCAAGAATGGTGGAGCGCTCATTTGGCCAGGGTACAGGCCAGAACTGTGACAAAAGACATTAATCACCGTAAACCTGAAACAGGGCTCCATGAAGCTGCACATGCTCATAGACCAGCTGACTTTGATGAACATCCATGAGCACAAAAGCTGACCTCCCTGGGGTCACTTCACACCAGTGCAAACAATTATCACCCACAGGAAAACAAATAACTTCTCTACAGTTTCCAAGCTATTTTACTTGCCAAGAACAAATTAACTTAATCCTGCACTGTATATATACAGCTTTTTACATAAACCTGTATATGTAAAGTTTTACCTGTGAGAGGCCACCAGACAGCCATTTTCATTTTGACTTCTATCTGCTGAGCAAGGTTAACTGTATTTTGGGAGTGTGCCTATGCATACTTTAATACTGTATTTTTCATGGTTTTTTTCTTTCTTCAGCTCAATAATTCAACCCTCCTTTCCCAAGACTAATACAAAAGAACTAACAGATGTACAGGATCAGGTAGAAGGTGGATGTGTCTTCTGTCTAAACATCCATAGGAACAGATGTCTATGAGAAGGCTGTTAGGACAGGGCTACCACACATCAGGAATTCCTCTGAAATACCCTTTCAGCTGCTACCATCTCAGACCTTAAAGACTTCTTGAGCCAGATGTTCTATCTGCTCTGATAGCCCCTGATGGACCTCTGTGTCCTTTAATGCATTTGATGGCTTTTTGAGCATGTGCATGTGCAGCAGGCAAATCCACAAGGCGCCTGTCTGTTTCTTAGAAGTTCAACAGCAGCTTGAATGCCAGAAACAGTCTGGCTTGGGTCTAATCAGCTTGGCTCTCTCAGTAAGTTCCAGACTTGCACAGAGAAACCTTGTCAAAAAATGTCTTTTTTTTTTTAATTCTCTGAGACATGCTTAATTCTTTTATAAGCTGAGGTATATTTATCCAGTGTTATAACTGCTGGGGTTTTTTTAGGGTATATTTATGCTTGCCTAATGCTTATGATTAGGTTATTAGTTTTAGTGTAGTGATGAAAAATGAAAACATGAAATGCTCTAATGTTACTGCTTCAAATTCCTAAATCTGCATGTGTAAGCCCAAATAGGACTGGAAAAGACTGGGCAGTAATAATGGTAATAATAACAATTATTTAATTTGCAAGCACCCAGCCTTTCATCTTGTCTGGCATCAGAAGGTGCAGGTTCATTATAGTAACAGTGAAAAAGGCACACAGGCTCTGAAAGGCATCATTTAAAATGCTATTTATTATAGCTAACTCTATAAGGAGAGAATGGTATAGATAGCATTACATCCTGTTAGCTGGTGGGAACCGTAAGTGGTGTAGCATCAAATGGGCATCCAACCCATGTGCAGCGTGTTGGGCAGACACCTGCCATGGAGGAGATATTCCCCCACTTCAGTAATTGGAGCTACTCTAGGATTTTCTTACGAGAAACAACTCCATTCATCGTTTCCACTGCCAAACAGAAAGGATGTTCACATGAGAACTCGCAGCTGCACACCTACATAACAGCAGGGACACACAGGAGGACTAATCACCCATGCCAATCACCCTGCCTGCAGGCTCCTCCATTAAAATTAACTGTGAAGTTTATCCTGCCACCAAGGAATTTGTGCAGCACAACACGGGCCTGAAGGCCAGGCTGTGCATGCAGCAAAGCACAGCACCAAACAGGCTGGGTGGCTGGGGCCACCAAGGATGGTGACTGGAGCATGCAGAGACCGGGAATCACGTTTGTATTGTGATTCCACTGTACATTATGATCACGATACCATGCTTTGTATTGTGCCTTCAGTACATTGCTAAATCAAAACTCTTCTAAATCAAAACCATGTGTAAAGCTGATACTGAGAAAGCCAGTCAGAGAAACTCTCTAAAACTCTTTTTGGAGTTTTAGAAAGCAGGTATTCTTTCCTGCAGCACTGGACACACAGGGGGATTACTCCCCCAAGGTGTATGTGTCCGTCTTTGTTTCAGCACACGTTATATTGACCTAATACATGAATATTCATTGAACTTCCACAAAACATTTCCCGTCATATGTAAATGTCCTTCACACTTGCAGTAAAATGAGTCAGTGGTCTTCGCTAGCCAGATTGAATTCCTCTTTGATTCTGCACAGTGGTGTCTCTTTTACATGCTTGGGACAGCATTCCTTGAAGAATGTTTGGTCCTTCCTCAGGCTTAAACACCTAACATTTGCAGCAATTTGTGAAGAATTTCATTCAAAGCTTGTTAACATATATAAATATCTCACTCCATGGTTATCAGCAGTTTTATTCAAAGGTTGTTACAACAGCCGGGTGATGTCTAAGCAACTTAAGGGATCTACAAATCTTTTAGTTTCTGATTTTTTCAGGGTTTACTCTTTCAAAGCCAAATATATTGAAGAAGTCAATTTGATATTAAACAATAAAACCTCCTTGTGGAACAACTGAAGGAGGCTGGTCAGCAGAGATACTGACTCTGACAGCATCATAGACAAAATCTCAGTGTGTATATATATGGTCTTTGCTGTGGGTGAAATGTCTTTTCACAGGATGCACACAGCAGTCAAAAGAAGAGCTTAATGAGAGCATGATGGGGTACAAAGGCTTTTTGCTGGCTCCTTGTACAAGCTAAATTTCATCACCACTAAACAGTCTTGTAATCAGCTTATTTACATGTATCATATTTACAGCCAGACCTTGGCAAAGCTTTCTAACCCGGATGTGAATTTTAAACTTCACATCTGTTTAGGAGTCTTGACTGTCAACACTTGCCCTGGACCTGATTTGTGATCCACAGGCCACTTCCTACAGGTCCCTCTGGCCACTCCTTCATGTTTCTAGCAGACCTTTAATATGCACTATTTAATAATAGTTATAGTTTTGCAAGGCTTTTGGACAACCAAACACATGAGAAAACTATGTGAATTAGGAGCTTTCAGGGTCAGAATTTAACAACCAACAAGAGTTAAAGATGAGCTTATGCACTCTGAAAAACATAAGATTAACTTTTGCATTAATTTGTATGACTCTGCACAGACTTCTAGAACAACCTGACTTTATGAGGAAATTGCATCTGTTCCTGCATACAGTCACAAGAAAAATCCAGCAGGAGAAGTAACTGTTAGTGCTACCTCATCCTAATTACAAACCAAAAAAATAGAGAGAGAAAGTTCAGACATTCAAGCAAAACCACAATGATTCCATTCTGGTTTCTTTCAAAAAAAGGTCTTGCTGCTGTTACCTGGGAAGGGTCAAAAGTTAACAAACATTACACCTCCTGCTGTAGTGTCTGCTTGCAGGGGTTATCCACATTCCTGCCACTAATCATCAAAGGTGTTACACTGGAAATTAAGGGACCACTTAAATGAAAAGCGCTCTCCTGAGTTGCCAGGCTCCTCACTGAGATATATTGCGACAGACACAGAGGCAACTTTCAGAATTTAGGTCAGTGGCAGTTCTCTACAGCTGACACAATATGTATGTTTATTGAAGAAACAAGTGGGAATAGAAGTACAGCATGCCCAAGGCAAAGAAAAGCGTGTTTGTGCTCAGTATATCAGAGAAATTACCAAAGAATTGTTGTCTGTGAAGATATGACCTCTGTACTGCTGCCAAAGGCATGGAAGCATGGTGTTATCAGAATTGGTTTTCATTAAGCACTTCATATTTCTAAGATAAAAACAACACAGCAAATTTGTTGCATTCAGTTATTTCATCCCTTTTCCCTCCTCTTCCAAATAGAATCATAGAATCATAGAATGGTTTGGATTGGAAGGGACCTTAAAGATCATCTAGTTCCAATCCCCCTGCCATCAGCAGGGACACCTTCCACTAGATCAGGTTGCTCAAAGCCTCATCCAGCCTCCTGGCCTTAAACACTTCCAGGGAGGGGGCATCAACAACTCCCTTGGGCAACCTGTTCCAGTGTCTGACCACCCTTACAGTGAAGAATTTCTTCCTAATATCCAATCTAAACCTCCCCTCTTTCAGTTTAAACCCATTTCCCCTTGTCTTGTCATTAGTTGCCCTTATGAAAAGTCCCTCCCCAGCTTTCTTGTAGCCCCTTCAGGTATTGGAAGGCTGCTATAAGATCTCCCCGGAGCCTTCTCTTCTCCAGCCCCAACTCTTTCAGCCTGTCCTCATAGGAGAGGTGCTCCAGCCCTCGGATCATCCTGGTGGCCCTTCTCTGGACTTGTTCTAACTGGTCCATGTCTTTCTTGTGTTGGGGGCTCCAGAACTGGACACAGCACTCCAGGTGAGGCCTTACAAGAGCGGAGTAGAGGGGGAGAATCACCTCCCTCGACCTGCTGGCCACGCTTCTCTTGATGCAGCCCAGGATACGGTTATTGGCCTTCTGGGCTGCAAGCGCACATTGTCTGCTCGTACTCATCTCATCCCATCCCTTTTACCTGGAGACATCCCAATACACTTTCCAAGTCCGAAGGGCAATTTTGCCTAATTCAGAGCTGGGTACATTCACCCCACAATAATTTGCAGTTACAGAAAAAAATGGTGGTCCAGCGGATCAGCCCTCTTTGCCTATGTTTATTTTCGCAATGTCTTATCTGTACAGAACTGTATTTGTGCACTCATATCAGTGCTGTGACCTTCTCTTGGCACCAAACCATATTCAGATACAAAAAACATCCCAGAACATTTTCCCACAAGCTCTTATGAACCTCTGCTAACCTCATGCCAGTGGCACTTTAAAATATAAACCAAGCCTACCTCTTCCAGGAAGAAAAAAGAGATTTAAATCAGGATAGGGGCTGTGATGGGAGAAAACGTTGCATTAGCACAGACACAACTACTTAAGGCTTGGCAGCTTCTGATTAATACAAAGCTTAGTCCACCTCTCAAGAAAGATATTTTCCAATTGATTTCTATGGGGTTTGGCTAAGGCCCACACCACGCATGCTGTGGATTATTCCTCTCATCTTAGGCGCTCACAAGTACAAAACAAATAAGAATGAACTTAAAAGGGGAAAGAAAAGTCCCAGTTTTGCCCTCTTTTTGCATGGACAGGTTCAGTGGGACTTTCAGGAGGCAGATCCACTGTCTGATGTCTTTTAATTTGGTGTCTTTTTTTATAATATTTTGAGATGAGTTTCATGCTATACTCGCAACATCCATTCTCTCATGCCTGACTGGCTTAGTAATAATAAGTAATAATACTGTTCCACTGAGAAGCAGTAAAAATTTACAAATCTGCAGTTTCTCTGATCACACACTCTTACTGTTAGAATACTGAAAAGACCTTCTCTAGAAAAATCTAAGTTTTCTGTATTGTTGCTGCTCACTGAAATTTCCTTCTGACACCAGTCTGATGGTAACAGAATTGAACAGTATGTTCCACAGGAAAACATAACAAAGAATTGATGTCTAAGCAATTTCAGGATCATCTCTGAATTTGATGTCCAGCTGATTAGTTTATATCATAATGGTTCCTCAGTCCTATTTTAAGCATTTTAGAGAAGAACACTTTCTAATTCAGTTAAAATGCTTCCTCACTGGACAGAAATCAATATCCCACAAGGCAGCAATGATGTCTCTCAAATTTTATTATGCTCACCACAGGAGGGCTTAAAATATTAATCCCAAGGAACCTACTGCAAAATTGAACAGGTTTAAAATAATCCATAATAAAAGGAGCTTCTAACAATTTGTCCAGAGAAGATTGCCTGTTCCTGGGAAGAGCCTGGGAGGAGAAGATTGCCTATTCCTCCTTCCTTCACCCAGATCGACAGGGTTTCGGTGGCTGTGCCTGTTTGACTGCACCTTGAGACAAGGCAACTTTCAACACCTGTGTGTCATGGAAGGAGGCAAGGCAAACCACTTATTTTTTTTGCTTCTACATACAACTTTCTGACCTTTACATTAATGACCCTCAGCAGCTGGTGGGTTTTTTTTTTTTTAATTCAGAGCAGCTCCAGCTACCTCCATTACACTCTGCAGATTTGCATTCTAATTTACCTATATTCTTATGTTCCTGGGTTTCATTCAATGCACTCCTCTTGCCTAGCTATACCTAAGAATAGCTGGACCTAGAAACCCTTAGTGCAGTTCTGCTTGTACCTTCCAGGGCCTCGTCCCTAATACTGCAAAACACAATGTGTTTAGCCATTCAGAAAATCCTCACTCTCCTTTCCTAAGGCAACTGAGTGAGTCATCAGCTAGTTAGCAGATAATTTTCCACTCCTAGCAAGAGCCAATATAGGAAAGAAAAATGAAAGTAAGCTAGAAGAGAGGGATCTGGTCTGAGTCAGGCATAAAAAAGAAGCTCACAATGACTTGAAGAAGAATGGAGGGAAATTATCTGCTTTGTTGATTTAATGGACCAAAAATAATTAATCTGGAATGGTGTTTGTACAGCAAAGTGTTCACAAGGAGAACAAGCAGAAAAAAAACGAGTGCTGGAGAAAGTATTGCACAAACTAGCACTCAGGGGCTTCACTCTTGTTTAGTACCAATTGTTTTAAACGATCCGTTGGATTACTGCAATCACTGGTGGAGTGGAGAATTAAAAGATGGTAGGGTCACTCATTTGACAGATAAAAGGTACACAGATTCACCTATTTGGTGTTCCAGGACATGCACTGCTTAAATTAGAAACAGACTCTGGTCTATTTCCTCAATTGCCAGAGTGACTAAATTCTGAGCTAATTAATCTGGATTGTAATTACTTTGCTTGTTTTAATGTGCCTTCTAAAAACTGTGTATCATCATAGTCATCAGACTGGTGAGTGCCTATAAAATACTTCTCTTTTTTTGCTGTTGGTCATCAGAAAGTACTCCTGGGGGCTCCAATGTTCATATCCGTCACTGCCAGACCCACTTCTGCTGGGAGCTAGATGTCCCTGGGCAGTAGAGAAACAATGAGCATCAGACATTCAGGAACAGAGAAACCCCCAGGAAACCTGAAGAGAAGGAACTTTGGTGAACAAAGGAAATTGTCCTGTTCAGCTGGTGAATCTGGAAACAAGACAAGACAAGAATATCGTCTCCACAAGGAGGCATGTACGAAAGTACTGGTATAAAGTCAGCTAGAGGCTTCAACCGCCTGGCCCATGCAAGTGCAGGGCTCATGTGGGATTATTTGGATGGCACCACTGGCCTTCACACCCTGTGCCTGGAACAAGTGTCTGAGCAGGGGAGGGCCATGGCTTGCCCTGTCCTCCTCCTTGACATATTTGACCCAACTGATGACCACAAGGCTGGGAGGGCAGAGGGGGAAGATGTCAGCCATTTCCAGTGCTTCACCCTCTTGCTCCTCTCACAGGGAAGAGAGTAATACTGCTTTCACACTCTCCCTTGCTTATACCCTGGCTTGCGCTTCCTCCACGAGCCATCCCACACAAAAACAGCCTTTCCTCAGGTAACACCACTCTACCTTCAGTGGTAGTTTGAGCTGAAATGGAATAACAATCCAGACTTGGGTTATAGCTGTGGGAAAACAACTTCATCCTCATGAGAGTTTGGTTATAACCACATTTTCATATTAGCAAGCTATTTAAAGCATAAGAGAAAACATCTCTCCTGCTCAGCTCTGTTATCTTAGTCTGTATTCCAGCCAAGGAGTGCCTGATAATGACTCAGTATTTTTCCATTAATTACAATTCTCTAATTAGTTGGGACAGTTAACTTGAATTAGTTCTAGGAATAGGTATAGCTCTCAAGAGAGCAAAGGACAATGACTGCAGTTAATTTAGAACAGTCTGAGGGAAAGCTCTGCTTTAGGAAAGGCATTCAACCAGGTAGACGAAGGCACAGCTAATCACTTAAATGCATCAGTTTTGATTTTATTTTATCAGTTTTGATTTTTATTTTTTTCTTTTATCAGTTTTGATTTTATCAGTTTTGATTTTATTTTTTTGCAGAGAGTGCTTAGTGGTCCTTTCTGGAGTTACAGCCACAGGTTTTTTCCCTGTGATGTGATCCTAGCTGGATTTTTGCATGGACAAAAAAGATACTTTTGACAACCCTGTATCCTGTATTTCATTCCTACAACATCAGAAGTAGAAAGAACACCTCAGCTGTGTCTTTCCAGCAATGGCACACTGCATTTCCCCCTGACAGTCAGGCCATTAGCAGTTCTTTCCATTACTGCCTTTCTTTCACATACCTGGGTTGGCTCACCCAACTTGTTAGCACATGGAGCATGGGGAGAAGATGAGGTCTGAGGTCTATAAAGGAGCAGGAGATCCAGGGCTGATGCTATAGAAGATGACCTGGTTCCTGATTCAGAAATGGGCAAAGAGCCTTTCCAAAGAGGCAAGCTGGACTAGGGGTGCAGAAAACAATCAGATATATTTTCTTTCGTGTTTGCACAAGCACACTTCTAACAATAAAGGAGGGAAATGTGGAAAACAAGGTGCAAATTTTGATCAGCCATTGTGATTAGTCAAGCAATAGCTTTGCATTTTAAACTCCCTGGTGTGTTTATCACTGCAGGAAGAACTTGTTCTGCAGAACAGGTAGGGCCATCTGCAGGTGCAGATAAATCTATAGATTATGTTCTCTATACTGAAACATGCCAGTAGGCTGGCCTATGGAAGGATTTTGACACTAAGACATGAAAAAAGAGAATGTTCACTGAAGAGTGAAATGTTCTAGCTAACCAAAACCTGCCAGAGCCAGGATAGAGTCCTTATACTGGCACAGATGTGCAGATAGCAGCTGCCTCCAAACCCAACAGAGTACAGCTCTTTCAGAAATAGCAGCAACTTCTCATCCTTGTACAAACAGTTGGACATTGTTTGCAAGGGCACAACATATTTGCTTCTCTCCCATGCTTCTCCCCCATGCATCTCCCCCCAAGCCAGCGACTTGGACTTCTTGACACTATGCTTCTTTTTTGCCAGGACATACCACTTTGGGCTTAACAAACACATCACTCTGTCCTAACAGAAGCATAGGTTCTGTGGTACACACATGTGAAAATGGTGTCGTCAGCGGAATGTTGGGTTTTTCAATCATGGGATGGTCAATTCATTGCCAGGTCTACTGACATTCAATGGGATGAACCTTTCTCAGAAGGGGAAAAGAATTTTTGCCGAAGAGCTAGGAGGGCTGGTGGATAGGGAGAAAGGGACAGTAACATGCTAGTCTGTGACAAGCAATGGGATGCTTTGCATAAGTTCAAGGAGCTGTGTGCTGGTGGGATTCCTTAGACAGCTCCACGAGGTAATAGCTGCACCTGAAGTGCTTCTACACAAATGCATGCAGCATGAGAAACAAGCAAGAGGAGCTAGACACCCTGGCCCAGTCCCAGAGATTTGGCATCATTGGCATAACTGAAACCTGGTGGGATGAGTCCTGTGAATGGTGTGCCATGGTGGATGGATATAGGCTCTTCAGGAAGGACTGGCAGGGCAGACGAGGTGGGGGAGTTGCACTGTAGGTAGCAGAGGGACTGGAGTGCACAGAGCTTGCAGCTGGTGATGGCACACTGGAGAGCCTCTGGGTAAGGATAAAGAGACAAGACAAATAAAACAGATGTTGTTGTGGGAGTCTACTACAGGCCACCCAGCCAGCATGACGACGTTGATGAGCTGTTCTTTAAAGAACTAAAGGATGCCTAGAAGTCATCTGCCCTAGTCCTTATGGGGGACTTCAACCTGACAGATGTCAACTGGGAATACGACACAGCTGGTACAAACAGGTCCAGAGGATTCCTAAACCAGCGGGATGACAACTTCTTGGTACAGGTTCTAAAGGAAACTACCAGGAAAGGTGCCTTCCTCAACTTGTTGCTCGTCAACAGCAACAGGTCTTGTGGGTGAAGTGGTGATTGGTGGCTGCCTGGGTGACAGCAACCACAAAGCAGTCAAGTTCAAAATCTATGGTAACAGGAGGAAAACTACCAGCAAGACCTCAACTCTGGATATGAGGAGAGTGGACTTCAGGTTGCTCAGGGAACTACTTAGTAAGGTTCCCTGGGAAAAAGCTTTTGAAGGTGCTGGGGTCCACCAGTGCTGGTCACTTTTTAAGTACCACCTCCTAAGAGCACAGGAGCAGGCAATCCCAAAATGCCAGAAGTCAGTCAGGCAAGGCAGAAGGCCACCTTGGTTAAGCAGGGATCTTCTTCTAGAGATGAGTCAGACAAAGACAGTGTATGGCCAGTGGAAGCAAGGTCAGGCAACATGGGAGGACTACAGAGATGCCATTTGCCACTGCAGGGAGGAAATTCATGCAGTCAAAGCTCAATTAGAGTTAAAGCTGGATAGTACTGTGAAAGATAATAAAAAGGGCTTTTTAAAAATACGTTAATAGCAAAAGACAGACCAGGAGTAACACTGGCCCATTACTTGATGAGGATGGTCACCTTACAAACAGGGACACAGCCAAAGCAGAGACATTCAATGCCTTCTTAGTCTCGGTCTTCAACACTGAGGATGAGCTCAGGAACGCCCAGAGCCCTGGGCTTCAGAACCATGACTGTGAGAATGATAAAGTGTCTACTAGTAGGATTTGCTGCTCTAGCTGGATCCTTATAAGTCAATGGGGCCTGATGGGATCCATCTGAGGGTACTTAAAGAGCTGGCAGATGTCATAGCGAGACCTCTCTCAATGATCTTTCAATGCTCTTGGTAATCTGAAGAGGTCCTATGCGGGAACTCAATCATGGAGTCTGCCACACGATCAATATGATCAAGCAAGAAGCCATTTATTTGTTCTCATACAGTTATATTTATACCCCAAAACTAATGAAATCACCCACACCCGTTAACATGTTACTGGCTCTTCACTCGCAGCACCAGCAGTTCACATGCCCCTAATTGGCTGATGGACTTTGCCTGCATCCCTCCCTGTCTGCTTGCCAGGGTACATCTTTTGGATACATTTCAAGGTTCCTTTCTCAGGCCTTGTTGATGCAGGTGCTTCTCATATCTCCAGACATGTATCCCTTCAGTTCCCACAGTTCTCTCAGGGTATGTCAATACAGACTCTCACACTCCCCACAGTCCTCGTTGACTGGAAGCTGGCAAATGTTATCCCAGTCTTCAAGAAGGGCAACAGGGAAGACCCCAGCAACTACAGGCCTGTAAGTCTCACTTCTGTGCCTGGCAAAATTATGGAGGAGATTATTCTGGGAGTTATCGAAAAACACCTGGAAGACAACACAGTCACTGGTTCCAGATAGCATGGGTTCATGAAAGGAAAGTCCTGCTTGACAAACCTAATCTCTTTCTATGATAAGGTTACCCACCTAGTTGACCAAGGGAAGCCAGCTGATGTAATCTTTTTGGACTTCAGTAAAGCCTTTGATACCCTCTCTCACAGTATCCTCCTGGACAAGATGTCCAGCATCCAGCTGAATAAACACACACTGCTGTGCGTGAGCAACTGGCTGACAGGTCGGCCTCAAAGGGTTCTGGTCAATGGGGTGACATTGGGCTGGCGACTGGTAAC
>NW_010301393.1:0-2914 GCF_000700745.2 Antrostomus carolinensis | reverse complement strand
TAGATAAATTAAGAGAGCTGGGCAATCACCAACTGTATGAATTTTAACAAGGGCAAGTGCTGGATTTTGCACCTGGGACACGGCCACCCTGGACACACACACAGCCTGGGGAACGAGAGGCTGGAGAGCAGCCCTGCAGAGAGGGACCTGGGGGTTCTGGCCGATGGCAAGTTGAACATGAGGCGACAGTGTGTCCTGGCAGCCAAGAGGGCCAACCATGTCCTGGGGTGCATCAAGCACTGCATTGAGAGCTGGTCAAGGGAGGTGTTTATCCCGCTCTGCTCTGAATTGGTGCGGCCTCAACAAGTACTGTGTGCAGTTTTGGGCACCACAGTCTAAAAAGGATCTAAAGCTACTGGAGAGTGTCCAGAGGAGGCTACAAAATTGGTGAAGGGCTTAGAGGGGAAACTGTATGAGGAGAGGCTGAAGTTGATTGATTTGTTCAGCCTGGAGAAGAGGAGACTGAAAGGAGACCTCATCGCAGTCTATAACTTCCCACAAGGGGAAGAGGAAGGTCAGGTGCTGATCTCTTTTCTCTGACAATCAATGAAAGGACCAGGGGAAATGGCAGGAAGATGTGCCAGGGGAGGTTTAGGTTGGCCATTAGGAAAAGGTTTTTCACCCAGAGGGTGGTGGAGCACTGGAACAGGCTCCCCAGGGAGGTGGTCATGGCACCAAACTTGACAATATTCAAGAAGTATTTGGCCAAGGCCCTCAGACAACATGGTCTGAATCTTGGGATTGTCCTGTGCTAGGTCAAAAGTTGGACTTGATGATCCTTGTGGGTCCCTTACAACTCACAGCATTCTATGATTCTATGAAAACATAAGACAGCAGATTAAATTTGGTTCTGCAGATCAGCTGATCCATTTTCCTCCAGGGAGCACATCAGAAAAGGAATATGAAAATACACTTGCAAAAGTCTCCATGGGGTTAACATCTTACATTCAAATAAGGGTGTTGCATTCCCCACTCTCCATCCTGTCAAATGCTATAAACCGCTATAAACCCTATATGAGGTACCTCACTCACCCCCTGAAGAACCCCAAAGAGCTGGCCAGCACCAATGCAAGGCTGATATTTTTCAACACATTTTTCAGTGCATAATTTTTCCAGGAAATCTGGATTTGTCTGGGGTATTCTTTGTTGGGTTTGGTTTTGTTTTGTTGGGGTTTTTTTAGCTCTCGTGTTTCAAAATGGTAATCTGTTGAAAAACCCAATTGCTACTAAATACACCAGGAAGGTCTCTTCAAGCAAACAATTAAACAATTGCAAAGGAAGATATTAAAATAAGGCTTCTGTGATATGATGGGATTGATTTAAGAGGGTTACAGGAAGCTGGAACCTACTGTTCTGTGACAAATTATTTCCCGGAGAACACCCAGTAAGTGAAACATAATCACATAATGGAATTGGTCTTGAAGTATCATTAGCTCCAGGGTTTGGAAATCAGCAGCCCCCAGTGACCTTGTATTTAACATCTTTATTCATGATCTAGGAAAAGAAAAGAGAAACAGCAAAAAGGATACACCAGAAGACAAGAAGGGCCTTCAACTGAAGCAGAGGCTGGCAATGTCAGGTTTGTTTAGTCCATGGGGAACTCATGGAAAGAGATCTGATTAGAGAATTTAAGTAATATGTTATAGGCTATATCAAAAAGCAAGTCGGATGAGTCATTTAAGGCCAAGACAGAAGAAAGGGTTGTGGAAAGGGAGAGCAAGGCAAGCAGAAGCACTGGGAAAATTGAGCTTATTGATGTGATTCAGGGTCATGTGAGAAGCACAGATGGTGCCCACCTGAACCTAAGAGGTCTAGAAGCCCTTTGCTTCTCAAACATCAGCCCAGATCAATAAGATCAGAAAACCAAGAGTGGAAGTGCAAATTGTGCCTTCCCAACCCCTTCATCTTGAAAAATGAGAGCAGTTATCACACTCCATCATGAGCCATCCCCTGGGGCCACTGGTAACACCAGTCAGCCCTCAGGGCAACTCTCATGGTGGCAAGCAGGAAGGAAAGCCTGTTTCTCTCCATGAAAACCAAAGCGTACTCGGGGCCCCAGAGAGTCGGGAAGTGGCTGTACTTCCAGAAGGGATTGATTTCATTCACAAGTGAACATGAGGACCACGAAATGCCAAGACTCTGTTCTCTAGGACACAGAAAACCCTGCCCAGAATATGAGCAAAACCAGGGAAGCTATGTTGTGGAAACTTTAGGCTTGAATTCCACGGCCAAAACTGAAGGGGTAACAACTGCGCTTAAAGCAACTACAAAATCTCTGTTCAGTGCTAAATAACATCATAGGGGTTTCATCCCTTCCGCAGGGGACATGGGCTCGAGGAAGAACCAACTTTTCCCATGTACAGCAGAATGAGAAGATGGTGAAAGATGCCACAGCCTTCCCAAGCAGCAGTTTTCTTTCTACATCCCTCCCTCCCCGCACAAAAACGCTGCCGGCAAAGGGAAACTTAGACCGGGGTGAGCGGTACCCACAGTTTGCCAGCGTCGGGGGTTTTCCAGTTTCCCCCTTACTGGAGAGTGCGGAGATGCTGCTGCCCCAGCTACAGACTATAGGAAAGTCCAGAGATGGACAAAATGAGTGCTGGCTGCCTGTTTCAGATTTTCCCCGCAAACTATGCCCAGCCTTACAGCCGCCCTGTATTCCCCGTGGAGCGACAGTGGCACCTGGTGGTCACAGCCCCGTCGCACTAGCCACAAACTGAATTTTTTATTACTATTTTTTTGAGTGCTCAGTATGGTGGAAATGGCAGGGCAGCACTTTGTATAAAGCAGTCCTGATTAACTAGATCACTGACAACTGCTGGCTGCAATTATTCCTATAACTCCCTATTTTGTAACGCCCTTCATCAAGCAAAAGTAGCAGCAATTCTGTGGTGGGTTGACCCTGGCTAGAGGC
>NW_010301392.1:48300-54744 GCF_000700745.2 Antrostomus carolinensis | reverse complement strand
CCTTCTCTTCGGAGCTTGTCTCAAGCCATTAACCCCTCATATTCACCCTTTGGGGCTCTTGGGTTGGGTTTTTGCTTTTTGTTCCCTTACTGCCATGGTGGGAAGGTGATCGGGTTTTTCACTTGGGTGGTGAAGATGGAGAAAATCCTGTATCCTATTTGCAAAATTCAGGATGAAATAGCTTTCCTTGAAAAGCAGAAGGGTCCTTGTTCCAGGACTGTTCAGATCAGTAAGAGACATCCAGCCAACCTGGTGAGAGATGCCTGTAATGATAATAATTCATATCATATAAGTGCTTTACCTCAGTTGCAAAGTCTTCAGGTTTGGCCTTTAGGAGGAGATGAGCCCCAGCTGCTGAATACAGGTCATTACGGAAGGCTGTCCAGTGCACAGGTTGCACTGTGGCTTTCAAGGTTGGCTCTCCCAAAGGGCAGGTAAACAGCTCTGTGGCTTGGCCTTTGTGGAGTAGTTGATTTAGAGAGCAAGGCTTGTCCCATGCTTCAGTTGACAAATACTGGGAATGGTTACCAGGCAAAAGTTGGTGAAGGAAAAAAATGCTAAGGGATGGTGTGATGCATGCAGGAAAACTGCACAGCAAGGTGCTGAGAACATCTTTCCTTCAGTGTGGCAATGGGTCACGGCCTGTGGGAAGCAACATCCTTGGAAGTGCAATAATCCCATGGTCATCCTTAGGTGGAAGGTGATCTCCAAGTTTGCGTGTGATTAACATTACATAAAATGCACTAAAAAGGAGAAGGAAACCCCATGAGCCAACTCTATTTTCTGTCAGCCCCATGACTTCAGAGACAGAAGGAAAAGATTAAAATCATTAGCAATTGGAAAAATCCAGTTTATTCTATGCATTAGCACTGCTGGCATGCAAACACATCTTCAGAGAGCAGCTGTTGTCCTACTGCGCTTTAATCCTTCCAGAAGTAGCATGACAAGAGCCAGTAGGTGCACTACACTTCCCAGCGTGAGCTCCCTGATATTAATAAACCAGACCACTTTCCTGAGCAAGGGTTAGCCCAGTTCTTCTACTTCATTAACTTTCTGCTCTCTTTTAGCTACTATTGAATGTACCAGAGCTCTCTCAGATATTTACAGAGTTTGGTGTACGATGGGGCAGTATCCAAATAGAGCTGGCAGCAGAAGACACAATAAAAAAAAACCAACCAAAAAAAGGCTGCTTTAGAAGAAGGAGGTGAAGAAGGGAAATAGAAACAAATAAAAACAACCTGATTTCAACCCTCAACACCAGTGCTGACTCTCTCTTCCCTGTGGTTTCTTGGTTGCTCTTGTGACTTTCACCTAAAAAGGGAGAAGAAGAATCACCTTCATCCCTAGGGCTAAATTCAGAGGCAGAGCAGTGGATGTTGGGTGCAAATGTGATGGAGTGACTCAGATCAGTCCAGGAACTGCAGGTGTGCATGTGGCTGTTCGTATGGCTCACTTCATTATGACAGCCCTGGATGTATGACACAGACCTCACGGTGACTGGGAGATACTGGTAAATGTGGGCAGCCCTCCAGTCAGCTCCCAGATGAGCAAGAGGTAGACCTGTCAGAAACAGCCCTCAAGATTTTCCCATGGAGATCAGGTCTGGACAGAGAATTGGGAGAGAGGGGGATTAATCTGGTTTGTTGCTTAGTTCAGTGTAGAGGGAACTTCCCATTTCCAACATGTAGTTGAACTAGACAATAAGAGTTGCCTCTTGGAGCAAAAATGTACACATGGCACTGGTCTTGGAAAGTTTTCTTCATTAATCACCTTGGTATCATCGATAGCTCATCAGCCCAAGATGTGAGCTCTTATAATGTGATGTTCACCTTTTCTGTGAGCAAACCTGCCTCTTTTATACCTCTTTGCCCGGGGAAGGAGACCAGGAGCTTTGCTGAGCCGTGAGCTGGTTTGGGTGTCATTCAGCCTACTGGGACTGAAGGATGAGCAAACATCACTGAAATGGGGATGGAGAGAAGCAGAAAGGCACAAAAGTTTGACCAAGCTCCCATTGGCAAAGGCTGGTGACACAACCTCTGTTGATTCTAGCAGAGATTAGCACACATGTCACAGGCTGTGGAGCAGCAGACATTTGTAGTCACATCGTCAGTTTAGGAACATCCAGGGTCTGAATCAACCTGCTTAACATCTGGATGGTGCTTTAGCTATTGGCTGGACCTGGGAAGGCAGTTCATCCCTGTTCCTTCTGTCTGCAGAGCTGGATGAGCCATTTCACCAAGGAACAGAGCCTTCAGTGAAGAGATGTTTCATGAGCACATAGTCCCACAGACTGAGTTTCAGCAGCCCTGACCAACTGGCAATTGTTTTCCCTGTCCAAGGAGAGCTTTGCCTTTGTTACTGGGATTTTATTAGTAGTTTGGGGGATTTTTTAAACAGTTATGACTGTTGCCAGGAGGCTCAGAGGCATCCCAGCTCCTCACCTCAAGCCTGTCCCCAGGAAGATGATCTAACCTGACCAAGAATGATCTGGACTTCAGAGGCTGATTTCTGCCCTTGATGCAGAGATATTAGGACTCAGTAAGGAGCTAAGTCGACATTACTGGGAGGCTGAGGGATTTAAAAGGTGAGAAGGTACTGAGGAAAAGGGTTAAGCAGCAGGGCTATGATGTTCAGAAACTGAGGCAGGAGGGAAGATGGGAAGACCTTGTATGGTTCAGGCTCCTTTTTTAATTTTTTTTTTATTTCCCAGTTTGGTTTGTGGTTTTGCATTTGCAGCTTGTAGAACTGTATGGAAGGAATGTGCAGCTGGGGGCTTTCGCCAAGTTGGTGTCAATTTGGGTTAAACCAGAGGTCCTGGAACAGAGCCTCATTGGGAGAGTGGGTGACTTGTATTAAGACCAGAGCTTTCATTATTCTCCCTTCAATTGTGGTGGTTCCTTGGGGACCTTGTTCTAGGAGCAGGGTCCAAATCCTTTTACACCAGGCACACTGCAAATCAATAAGCCGAAGGCAGGCCCTCTCCCTGTGGGCTGGCAGCCCCTGAGATGTTCACTGTCCTGCCATTGTCCTTCTCTGGCTTCCAGCAACAGCTGTCCTGTCCTGTCAGCAGCAGCAGTCCACATGCTTCTCAGCTGGACCCCACCAGTGCCTGGGATTTGCTGTATCCAGGATGTTGACCACATGTTTTGTGAGGTGCCCAGCATGTCTTAGGAATGGTACAATGAAGACACTTTCCTTGCCTGATCCCTGGGGATGCTGCTTCTGGATCATCTCTATGTGCTTACTGCAGTCTCTGTGTGCAGTAAGCCTGACACAGAGTTCCTGCCAGAATCCAGTACCAGCCAGTGCTCCTCTGCAATCCAGTTTGCCTCCTTGGATACCATATTTTGTCTCCATGCATAGATCAAGAGGCAATCATCTTGCTTTCCTTCATTCCCATGGTTAAACCATTCACAAGGGCAGCCTGTTTTGTGCAGGGGGATGACTTGGAAATGGAGATTTCTCTTGTTGTCTCTGTCCTCAGGTGTCAAAAAAAATGAGTATACATCAGTATACAGCTGACCACACACAGCAGGTCATCTCCAGGACGGTGTTTTTTGGCTAGGAATCTCCTGGCTTTAGAGTCTGCATGTCAAAGGATCTCAAAATCTTAAACGTGCCTTCTGTCCACACTGCCAAGTGTACACTGACCTCAGCTAGTCTCATCTCCCTTTACCGAAGGCCACAAGACAGGTATCAAGTCTAAGGTAATGATCCTTCCTTTGGAGATAAAGGGGAGAGACTGGCACCTCTGAAATCCAACTCATTCCAGACTTAAATGCATGTTTAAGCTTGATGTGTTGTTCTCAGACTTGTTCCCTCCATTTCCACTGCTCACAGAAGTTGCCTGAATGGATTGCAAAGTCTATGCTTGCCCTTGGGCCCAGGTGGCATGGATCAGAGAGCTGGCTTGCATGCTCTCTGTGCTTCATGTAGGTTTGATCTGTGTGTAACGGATGAGTTATGCTCCTCTTTGGGGCAGGACAGCTCTGCCTTTATTGCCCTTGTCCAAGCTCTGCCTACAAGGCTTAGTTGGACCTTCCTGGTGGGAGGGGTCTGGTTTCCCCCTCAGAAGTCAAAGCTGCTTTGACAGCTTGGCCCTCATCATGCGTTCCTCAAACACAACCCAAGTTTACAAACCACATTAGTCTTCATATGCCCATAAGTCTTCATTATTTAGTCTCCTGACTTAAACAAAGTAGTATTGCTATTACTGCAGGGAAGTAATTTATTCTTGTGGTTTATTTACAAAAGGCAATGTGCAACCACCAAGTCTAATAGCTCACCATTGTTCCTGTATCAGTCCTTGGGTTGGCAACACTGAGCAATAGCAAACACATCATAAGAAATCACCTTTAATTATTCATATGCTCTCTAGGGGAAACAAAGATCTCTGATGACAAGGAAATAAAATATCTTTGAACTGTAAATCATGACTGCAATAGCTTTGTTCTTTGTTTCACCAGTTTTGTTTTATCTGAGATCATAATTTGTTTTAAGTGATGCACTAGATTAAATTAATTGAGGTTTAGAACAATATCCATTTCCTTTAGCAAGTGCTTTCACTGATGGCATGATCTTATCTGACTTGTTACTCCTGCTGGCTCTATTTTCCTGACCTCCCCTTAGCTTCGCATGTTTTAGAGACTTTTTTTTCTGTTCTCTGTCTTCTTCTATTTTTTTTTTTTTAATTTAAAAAGGATTGCTTATTGTTGAAAACATCCAAACTCTTTCTCCAACTACTACTTCTTGCCTACTGATAACTGGTGAGCTCCTTCGGGGTATTTTCCTAAATAAATATTTTTGGACTCCCACGACCAGTGCAGTGCAACAGCCTCTCTCCTGCTCTACAACTCTTGGTGGATGCAAGACAGGCCTTACAGGAGGAGGCAAGTCCACCTGCTGCAGTCCCTGGGCCAAGCACCCCAATGGAAGTCTCACTTTTGTTGAGGGAAGTCAGTGGTTTGAGGCTAGTGTCCCCAGTTGAGTTTGCACCAGACTGGCATGGCCATGTGAAGGGATCTCAGTACAAACAAGTCTTTCTGCAGTGAAGAGGTGAGCCCTTTACAGCTTGGACCTGCTGACCTGGGGAGACTGTGGCCCCTCAGGCCATTATCTCTAGGGGAGATGAGACAGATGGAAAGTTTTGGGATGTGCTTTCAGGATCCCTATGGAAGATACATTGCTTTGCACTGGAAATAAATAGATGGGCCAGTGAGGAACCCTTCATTTCTAGTGTCCTCTTCTTGCTCTGTGTGCTTGGTGGGAAACAGAAACTTTCTATCACCAGGCAAAACATCCTTAATGCTGCCATCCGGGACATGTGCCTTTTGGGTAGCAGCCATTTTGTCTCTGTAGGGTCTGTTTGTGCTGGGCAGGATCTCCTTGAAATTACCTTGAACCTCTTGTGTTCTAAAGACATGAAACCCTAGAAACCTGTATTTTGACCAAAGAGCAGAGATAAAACTTTTTTCAAGTGTCTGATCTCTGATGATCGTGGCCTGAAGGAAGTTAAGGTATTGGCTTGGTGTACTAAGGGTTGTCAGAAACATGGGTCAGGCAGGTAGAGAAATGCTTTCTCCTACACAAGATGGGGAAGAATAAAAAGTGGGTGAAATGGACACCTGGTCATCTGTAATATCATGCCAGATTGTATTTGGCACAGTGAGCTATGTGCCAAAGCCAACTATGTGCAGTTACCACCATCAGGGATGCTCAGAGGCTCCTGTGATGCCAATTGCTCAAAATGACCTGGAGAGAAAAAAATAAAATTGATACCAAAATGTTTTTCAGATTGGAAAAGGACAGGGACACTTGTCAGGAGAAAATGTTGAGATCCTTGGCAGAGCAGAACTGCATAATAGTTGCTCTACTGCTATTTCCATGTGTAATCGTTGCAGTCCTTTCCTATACCCCATCTCTAATACTGGTTATGGCTGGAGTCTCAGTTGCAGTCCAGATGAGCCTTTGGTTTGACCAAGTGCTGCCAATATTGTATTCCTGTGGCATAGTCTTTTATGATCTAGGTTGCCCAAGAAAGTTGTGGATGTCCCCTCCCTGGAAGAGTTCAAGGCCAGGTTGGATGAGGCTTTGAGCAACCTGGTCTAGTGGAAGGTGTCCCTGCTGATGGCAGGGGGGTTGGAACGAGATGATCTTTAAGGTCCCTCCCAACCCAAACCATTCTATAATTCTATGATTCTATGATCTCTCCGGCAGGACAAGACAGCATTGCACAAGTGGGAAGGGGCTGTAACCTTCCCCTAGGTTGTCATTTCTACTTGGAGATGACTATCTTGTAATTTTCTGATCTCCCAGACCTCCTTGCAAATAGAAGATGGTGGTAGGTGTGCAGTAGAGGCTGATAAACCCCTTGGACATTGTGGACATTTGTGTGCTGCTCTGAACCCTGCTGTTGTGTTTTTCCAAGCCACAGATGGCAATGAG
>NW_010301392.1:45437-48267 GCF_000700745.2 Antrostomus carolinensis | reverse complement strand
GGATGCCAGAGATTTCCCAGCAGATGGATGACTGGACTTGGGGAAGGAGCAAATGATGCATCCAGAAATAAAGACTCTTGCCATATAGCATGAGTTGGTCAGCAATCTGGTGGCTACAAAAGACCAAATAATAAAGCAGCACCTTTCAAAGCTTTCAGTTCAAGCTTGGGGAAAGCTGTGGAACAGCAACTACTCAGGATGTGGAGCAGAAGAGCTTGGTCACCATGTCATTCTCTTGGTGGTGTTTCTGTTCTTTCACATTTGCACAGTGCTGGTTCACCTAAAAAGGGTAGGGAGAAAAGGTATGGTGAAGAGTCTCCACAAACAACCTGTCATCTGGAAATTATTTCCTGAGATCTGGTAACTGAGTGTTCTTGTAGCCACTTATTGCATTTGCTAAAAGGAAAGGAAAAGGTAAAAATCATGGTGTTTTTGGTTCTCCTGCATATTTGAACAGCTATAATTAGAGCCTTGAAGCTTTAATTAAAAAGAAAAAAAACCTGTGAAGGACCTATGTTGCTTAGTTGAATTAGAAGTTTAATTAAATCATCCTGGTGTCACAGAAGTGCAATCCCAGAGACCAGGTTTCTGCCCTCAGAAAACTATTAGCAGCCACTGAAGACACTTGGCATCATTCATGCAAAACCTTTAGGACCAGAGTGATCTTGAAGCATTAAATGGGCTCTCAAGCGCATTGCTTCCACCACAGCACCAGGAGACCCAACAAAGCCCTCTTTTCAGCAGAAGTTTGCAGTTATCCCCAACACAAAATACTGTAAAGGAGCAGAGAAGGCTTCATTTTTGAAGATTTTCTCTCCCTTTCCCTTTTTTCTTTTGACTCTCATTTCTGAAGCAGATTTCTCCCCCTCCTCACCCCAGCTCCCCATATTTATTTTATTACAAGCATTTTCGCTAAAACGATTAACTCAATTTAAAATTTCAACTGTTTCCTTGCCAAGGATTTTAGGAATTTTCATTATTTCCTTTGGGAATTCTGAGACTGCGGTTAGCCAGTTTGGAGTTCAAGACACGAGAAATGCCAGCACAACTGAGGACTTGGCTGTAAAAGCATTTTCAACATGAAAGAATTCCAGTGTTTCATAAAAGGAAGTGTAGTACTTGAACAGATATGTTGATATAAGTAAGGTCTTAACAAAATGAAAGCCAATCTATTATTGCTTAAGTATCAAAGAAATCCCTTTGTAAAGGTGCTAAGCCCTGCTGGAGGAACACAAAACATGTCTATTTATTTGTTGTGTATTTAAATGGTTTATGTATGATTAAGGAGCCAAGCCAGTATTACTGAGCTGGCTGAGGTTTTGGAGCTCTGTGGCTGTAGGCAAACATTAGTAAAAAGGTAAAACTTCTCCTGTGTTAGGATGGGTTTGCAGCATTCAGCAGGGTTGTTATTTAAAAGAAGTCTCTCCAACCATGAGAAAATAGGTGCTTTTCTGAAAGATGGCCTTAAAAAATAGACCGTCTCTGTGCTGGTTCAGACCTCCAGATCTAAGGGATAAATTCTGACCCCATCAGATCCTGTGGATGAAGGCTGACCTTGGACTGCCGTTGCAGTGATAAGCCCTGCAGCTCTTTATATTTTGCCTCACGGCAATGTTTTGAGCCATATCTTGGGTATTGAGTGTAGTGCCACTCTCTGCTCCTCCTTTGTGCTTGCAGATGAGGAGGGAGAACCAGGTCAGTAAATCACCCTTGGGGCTAATGCTTGTGGGTAAGAGCCATATTGCTTTGCTTTCCTCTTCTTGGAGTGGGCAAAGTGCTCCTGGTACAGCCTTGGAGACCTTCTTCTGCAGGGGCCAGGGCTAGAGATAAACACATCAGTTCTGCATGGTTGTGGAAACCACTCCCCAAGGGGAATCAGTAGCAGAAGGCTGTCCCACGGATTCAGCCTGTGTGTGCTGGAGTGGTCCCAGGAGCTGACTATGCCAAGAGCACACATTTGACCCTACATGTGGGGCTACTCAATCCCTCCTCCAGACCTACAGCCGAGCCCCCATCATATGACCCTTTCCTGTCCCATGGCCTGAGCAACACAATTCCCTGAGAGCTTAGAGGGGTCAGAATCCTGCCCTTCTCATTTATGCAGCAGGGAAACAAACAGTCATGTTACCATGGGGTCCAAGTGGTGCTGCTGTAATTACAACAGTCTGTGCCTCGCCTTGTCTTTTTCTCCCTAAAACACACTGGGGAGGAAGAAAGTACATGCTATTTCTTGGCCATGCCAGTGAGGACCCACGAAAGGCATGTGAGCAGAAGACAGGTATCTCAGGATGGTCAGAGAGGTGCCACGCTTTGGCTAGCATCTGCTTTGGCCAACATCTGCAAGCCAGGAGATCAGCTTGGAAATTGAAGATACTTCAGTTGGGAAACCTCTGGGTCTGCTGAAGCACTGTTCATTCTGCTGAAAAGTGACTTAATTGGTGACACTTCATAGAAACCCCAGCTGCACGGTTCTCCCAGCTTCCCTATAAAAAAAAAAAAAGGCCGCCAATGTTTTAACATAAACAGGATGCTGAAGGCTGATCCAGTGCAGTTCCCTGATGGAAATGAGCGAGCTCCCATGCTGTTCTGACGCACCGCAAGCTGTGATGCTTGTCAGCAGGATGATAGTCCTGAGCGACAGCTCATTTCCCTCTGCTCTGGGAATGACATTGCTCTAAAATGAGGCCCAAGTACAGCCCAGCACCTAAGGAGAAATTTAGGTTTTGCCAATGCAAGAGCTTTGCTGAGCAGTGCATGTCTGTCCTGGGGCTGATGGTTCCCCTTTCTCTTTACTACTTCTCCCCACCTTATGATCAGTGGGGCAGCACCT
>NW_010301392.1:26901-45394 GCF_000700745.2 Antrostomus carolinensis | reverse complement strand
GGGGGGGGGGGGTTCTGCAAGTTTTCAGAGCCTATGTGTCACTTTGGATTCTCAGTCTCTGGGCTCCCTTTGTGCCATGTCACCAAAGTGCCTGGTTTAGTGACTCTCCACCCCAAAACCCTCTTTTTGCAAATCAACTCCATCTGCGGTGCCTGTAGCTGGCCCCCTAAAAATGATAATTCAGAATCATTCCTGGAAAAAAACCAAGACACCAAACCCCACAGCCTGGGCCCCTGCTCAGGAGGAGCTTGGCTGAGCCAGATGCAATGCCACCAGCAAGGGACACAAACAATAGAGACTTGGCGGGGGGGCAGAACAATGGGGCTGGCAGCAGGCACTGAGTTCAGGAAAGTATATGCAAGCTCTGGGAGTTGGGTGCACGTGCCTCTCCAGAGCCTGAGAAACTGCACTTTAACTGATTCAGGAAGATATTGGGTTGTTTTTCTCCAGGCAGAAAGTGCTGTCCTACCAAAGGGCATCAAATTATGTCCTAACAAATTCATCCTCAGTCCCCTGTGTGGAGCTGGAGGACCCTGGGGATGCTCCTGACAAGTCCCCAAGTTGTCCTTTGCTGCAGGAGGGAAAGAAGAGGCAGGACCCACGGAGAGCAAACCTGGATGGGCTCTTGGGGCTAAGCCTGACTCTGAGCATAGGCAGAGGTGGTCATGGCCAGGCAAAGGTTTTACCAAGTTCTCCACCTATGTCCATGCACAGGAGAAAACCACACGCAATCTGTCAGAGACAGCTTGGAGAGGCCCCAGTTAATGTGCTCCCATCTGAAAGGTTTTTCTGTTCTCCATTCAAAGTCTCCCCTCACCTTGAGCGGTGTCTCTAATTGTAAACAAACATGAAGGAAGGTCAGAGTTAAAAAAAAAAAGTGCCAAACCCAACAACCAAGACCCAAAGGAGGCCCCATTCTTTTTCTTTTTTTTCCTCCCTCTCCCAGTACTAAAAATGCAGGTAATCCTGGTTTTATTTTCCTGCAACTAAAATTTATGATGATGTCATGTGTGTGGCTGAGCAGAGTAGTTTTCCAACTGGGCAAGTGAGGCTTGAGGATGTGTTTAGTATTAATTTATTCACAGTAAATAAAAGCTTTGGGGCCAGAAGATGGGCAACCCTGTAGAGGGGATGAAAAGCCAACAGGGCTCAGGTCTGCTCTCCTCTGGCTGGCCCCGAGGCTTTTTGCCCAAAACCAAGGCTTTTGGCATCAAAATCCAAAGTATCATCCATGCGAAGGAGGTGGAGGTCCCTAGGGACTAACAACTCCCACTTTGGGGTTTTGGGATACCCTTATTTAAGGTCTCTGAGTAATAGGGCCGTCTGGCAGACAGAAAGAGTAATAAGCCACTCGTTAGAGCCCTGGCAATTGAGTGAGAAGATTTGCATCTCAGATAATGGCCACCAACAGCCAAGTTGAAGTTTTATTTTCACATCATAGGAAAAATACCAAGTGCCAAGCCATGTGGTAAACCAAAATAGCTTATGAAGTGTGCAGGTTTTGGAATATGGGTAAGGATGAACCAGGAAGGAGAAAAAAAAAAAAAAAGAAAAAAGAAAAAAAAAAGTAGATTTATATATAGATACTGAAAACCGAATAAATCACATGACCCATCCCAAAAAAAGCTTCAGTGAAAAGTTTGTGTCTGGGATTAAGAGCACTAGTCATTACTTTAACTATGTATGGTATGTTCTCATTTTGAAAAATGTGTACACCAAATATTTTAGCCTTTTCTCATGGAAGGATCCGAAAGGCAAAAAGCTTTTTAGTATTACGTAAATATTAGCCTTTCCAGGACGATGCTGGCTGTCCAACTATGTCCTATGGTCCTATAGTTTGCTGTCTGTACTTGCATGATGTCCCCTCTGACTCTTTGTGGGGATTTCTGTGGGGTTTTTTTGAAGAGGGACTTTCTTTCTCCTATTAAAGGTGGAGAAATTGAGGGATCATCTGAACTGCATCTGGTTTCTCACTTGACTTCCACCAGGCCTGGCTGATAAACTTTGAAATCTTTTGATGGGGTTTAGTGTGTTTTGGGGCTACTGGACATTACCTACTCTAATATCCCACTGGGACAGTCCTTACAGGGGGCTTTGGGAAGGTCTTGGTGTGACACAGCTTCTTCCCAAGTGCCCCATAGTGGGGATAAGGATTGTTCATGTGATGTGAATGTACCAACTTGATATCACCATCCTGGTGAGAAGAAGCCTATAGCCACATAGGAGAGGGCTGGGGGCTCACGGCAGCTCCCCTAACCCAGTGCAGGACCCGAGAACCTGGCATCCCAAACATTCCTGCATTCTTCTTAGTGCTTTGCCTCGAGATCCCGCTTGCTCCAGTCTCAGTTGCTTGCTGTCTGGGAAGCTCTCTCAAAGTCACTCAAGGGATGCTGAGAGCAGGATTTGGCCCCTGATCTGTCAGGTTTATGGACAAACTGGGCTGTTCCCACTTATCTCCTAGTTTATTTGTACAAATGGGATAGGATTTAGGGCTCCCCAGGACTTCCAGTGTCCCCAGGCATCCCATCACAGCCATCAAAGGGGACATCACACTGGAGATACATTTCTGCAGAAAATGGATGTCAAAATTAACCCAGCCAGACTTAACCTGTGACGGACATGCAAAGAGCAGGTAGCACTGCCAAATGGGCTGAAGGTGGGACAGAGTTCAAGAGATGTGCTCGCTCTCTCTGGTGCTGCCATGAATTGTTGTGAGGCCTTTGGGAAGTCACACGGTGTCCCTGCCAATAAAATGGAGATAATGACACGAAGCAGCTCACCATGTGCTTTAAGTTCTTTTGGCAAAGAGAGTGGTGTAAAACCAAGGTATCACTCTATTATGATGGGTCTCAGTTAGAAAAGTTCTCAAAGAAAATCTTGCTCATTTGTCTGCTTGTTATGTTTTTAGTTAAAATAAGTCTCTCTTGAAAATGGGACTTATTGACTATGGTCAGCAATTTTTCATGCTTCTTCGTTTATAACCCCATTGCCTCCAAAAGAAGCAGTTGTTAAAATACTTTAATTGATCAAAAGCTCTGTAGTGGTAATGTTGCTTTAGGGCATTTCGATAAATAATAGAAAAAGCAATTTCTCAAATTTTGTTTGGCTGTCTACTGGACAAACAAGCTGCATCGTCTTGCCTAAGCTGGGATTTCGCAGGGCATGGAGCCCCCTGACTTTTCATGGTGGCTTTGCATCTCTGTGGCTTTTTTTGCTGCTGTGAGCAGCATTTGGGACTTGCACAGACTTCACTACACTGCGGGAGCTACATCGGTGCCAGAGTCCTCCGTCTAGACAAGCCCTTAAACCTGATTGCTTCATTCCATTACTGATAAAAAGCACTAGACATGGGAATGAGTTTTCCTCTCCATCCTTTTTTTTTTTTTTTGCCTTATATCCCCGAGGAAGGAAGACTTAATTTTTTTTCTGATCCACCCAAAAGAAACCACAGTAACCTCAACTGCAATTATATATATATATCTTTAAAAAAAACCCCAAAAAACCTTTCTGGCAATTCTTTTACGTTCTTTTTTAAGCTTCTTTGCTACATGTAGAACAATAAATGATTTAAAAATGAAACATAAAGGCATCTGTTTGCACTATATTTGAAATTAAATTGGATAAAGCTGACAGGGAGCAGCTAGTGACTAATACCAAACAGTGCCCAAGTAATAGTATGACGAAGTTAACGGGACCCATGTTAAGCTAAGTTTCTTCCTAAGGCAGGAAAGACTCCTTTTCTTAGCTCCTTCTAAATGTCACACTGACTTTTTGCAAGATGGGGCCAAAACATTTATTTTCTAAAGTTATTTTCAGTACAGAACTGTTTTAGGTTTTTGTTTTTGTTTTTTTCCTTTGTCCTAAGAACATGACAAAGCCAATTAACATCAACACCAAGGGATTACTGTCTGGTGACTTGGCTGATACAAAACCATCATCAGTATAAAATTCTCACATCAAAGTATTTTAGTGACTTACTGGAGAAAATGGAGCACAAACCAAAAGTGATGGAAAAGAAACATCTGGATGTTTTGCTTGGTTTTATCCCATCTGCCTGTTCATTTAACTTGCTCATGCTGTATTATTGTTTCCAAGGAGGCCAAGTTCTAAGTGGTTGATGGTTTTGAGGACACAAGACTGGGGAAAAAGTGTATTTGTGGCAAGTCACTCTGCTGTGTCCTGGGAGACGCTCTGTGACCATGTGGTAGGTGGGTGAGTAGCGGATGGACTTGGTGGGTCCCACAAAGGGGCTATGGTGTTGCATCCATGAAGTCCTCTGCTCTCAGCCAATCTCCCTGACAACGCTGGTTATCTTGCATAGTAATTCCTGATTTTGAGAGACACGTCCTATAGGTGTCTGGATTTCCAACAAACTACCCTAAGAGATCAGCTTTGAGCTTGCAGTCCTCATTTCTGCTAACATCCCACCATCTCTAGACTCCTGGAGGGACAGCAGATGACCAGGAAGGCAGTTGGCAGCTACAGTTACAGCCACAAACCTGCCACTGAGATACCTGGTGTTGGATTTGATCTTATCATCTGCACAATCAAAAAGAAGTATCAGTTCCACAAAGCCTGTAACCACAGCACTGGTGTAATTACAGCAGTCTTGCAACACATTCACACTGTAGGATTATCCCTGTCCTGCCAGCTATAAATTATGTACTAAACACAACTCATAATGAAAAAAATGGCATCCTTAGAGCAGCTACCAAGAACATTTTAAGTGCTTGGTTATTACAAAATTATGGAGCATTTGTAATGAGCCCATTGTTATGGTTTGGTTCTCTTTTGCACTTGGAGTGGTGGTGGTGGCAGGGAATTTATCCTTTTATTTTTGTATGTTTCCATCTTTTTTAAGGCTTTTAGCACTCAATAAAGCTTAGATTTTCATTGCAATATTCAGACAAGCTAGTTGATGAATCTGAGTCTTTAACAATTGCAAACTGACTTTAAATTAAATTTATATTCTGAATCTGAGAATATTTAGTCCTTTCTAACTTTAATTTTTTTGTCTGTCTGCCTTGCAAATCAAATATATGCACAGAGTCAGTGCTTATAGATGACCCTGGGGCCATTTTCTTATTTTCTTGGTTAAAAGAGAAAAATATGGTGATTATTCAACAGAATTGAAGGCCTCTGTGCCCACATAGCGAGTAGAGATCTTGGTTTGTGTTAGCTGTTTCTGTTCTTTCTAAGAACAGGTCCTTGAATCAGCAACATCTGTACTATTGCCTTGACCTGTCAATGTGGGAAGACTTTTCCAAAGTGGAGCTAGGTACAGGTAGTCCAAGATTAGGGACTGATGGACATAGATGTACTTAGATAGCCACAGTTTCCATGCTCCTAGACTGTTTTAGTGTCATATTAAAAAGAAAGGGAAACTCAGTTTTCATGGGCACTTTGGGGTATTTTTCCTATGACTGTGCTTTTCAAGGTTTCATTGCTATTATGCATAACGATTTATATTAAACATGGTCTCCTGCCTCAGAGATGGGGCAGGAGTTGGTTTGTGAGAAGTTAGATTAATGAGATAAAAATGCTCTTCTGAGCTGAGAGATTATTTTGTCCCTTTCCCTCCACTTTAAATTCAGTGCTAAGGACCAGTCTAGGACAGGGTAAGTAGCAAGAGCCCCATCAGTCCTGTCCTTTCTCTCAAACTAATAAATCTTTACAGTTAACATGGGTGATGCACCCAGCTCTTGACTGCTGTAACATGGGACACTGATCTCCGAGTGCACACTTATAAATGAAGCTGTGAAGACACACAAGGAGGATAGGATGAAGGACAGAAAAGAAGACTTATATATTCTTAGCTATTGTACCAAGAAAGGGCAGGCAGAATATTGGTCTCTGGTGTCTACTTTATCCAAGGAAAAGGTTCTTTATAACCTGAAAAATCCAGTCACAGAATAAGAGCATTTGCAGATAGAGGAGGGGGTTTTACTGGGCCAATCCATCCAAACTTCTCCCCTCTTTGAAGGCAAGGTGGGTTTAAAACAAACAAACAAACAATAAAAACACTCCAAACAAATTCAATATGCTCCCAGAATCACAGAAATATTGGTGGGAAGGGGCCTCTGGAGGTCTGTAGGTTCTGTGTGGAAAGGGATGAGATCATCGATTACTTTATCTGAGCCTTGAAAACCTCAAAGGATGGAGATTGCCACCACATCCCAAGCAACCTGTGCCAGTGCTGCACCATCTTCTAAGGAAGGCATTTATCCTAATGTTGGATCTGAATCCCTTGAGCTTCAAGGTCACTGCCCCTTGTTATAGTGTCTGCCCTGATTGAGAAGAAGCCCTGATAAAGCCATACTGGTAGCCCCCCCATTGCTCAATATCCCTCACGAACTGAAGTGTCGCCCAAAACTGGACATGTTATCCCAGGCCTCATCTGTGCTGTACTGTTTGATCTGCAGCATCTACCAGAAAAGCAAGACTGGGGTGTATCCAGGCTCTCCTTAAAGGAGGGACATCAAAAGTCAGAGCAGACTCATACAAGTTGTTGCTTGATTGTGTTGCTCCTTATGGATCTCAGCTGTGATGGTTTGGATGTGGGTCTGGATGGAAGACTCTCAAATTTCTGAGTGTTTGTAGCCAGAACTGTGTTTGGGTTGGATCTGTGAAGTTTGTAGTGCTCCACCAGAGCAAGTTATTTGTTCTAGGAAATGTACAAACAAGCAAGCAAACAAACAAAAACAGAAATGGAAAGAAAGTCTGAGCAGTTCCACCAGTGATGGGATTAATAAATCTCGGTTTCCTATGGGTTTGTGATCTGAATGTGAGTGCCCATGTGGATTTGATGATGTTTCATAAGAGTTGATCTCCTGCTTCAACTTTTTCTCTCTGTCCACCCTTTTATTTTTTCACTGACCTTGTAGGAACTTAACATCTTGAAGATCTCATCAAACCCTACCAAAAACAGCCAGGGAATTCCACAGTAATTGGTGAGGAGTGACAGGCAGATGGACATATAATCTAATCAAACAGGGCCTTGTTTCTATAAGAAGCTGGGCTAAAAGGGAGTAGATAGAGGTCATAAGAAGTCTATGTGAAGCCTGTGTTTATTAACATATAGATGGGTCCCTGTCTGCCTCTCAGCAGAAGAATTTGTTGTTCTCTTTATCAGAGGTACAAGAAGAGGAGCAATTGAGAAGGAAGAAGAATATCTTAGACAGGAAAGAGTTTATAGATTGGGGCCCATGCTTGTTCATACTCTGAAATCAGTGGCCTTAAGGCTCAGAAATAATTTGTTTGAGAATTTAAAGGAAAAAAGTTTCTTAAAATAAAAATAGTGGATTGGGGAAAAAATGCAGACTGTCAGTGAAGAAGAAAAAGGGTTAATTCTGTCTGCACCAAGACAGCCATTTCCTCACTTCCAGCAGAAAACCATGAGGCAGAAATTGCAATTTCAGGAAAAAATACATGGGATAAAAAGTGTGTCTGCATTTATAAGTGGCTGCTCTGACACAACGAGCAAGAAGGTGGCAGGAAAAGCCGGCCTGAGTAAGATAGCAAACAAACAGACAAAAGGGCTTTGAAGGTGGGTGGCTTCCATGTCAGACTGTTTGCCATCGACTAAAACAAAGTCATTCTGTGGTTTGTAATTGAGCGGATGAAATGGGAGCGTATGGGCCTTTGATGATGGGTGTGGTTATACGGCATTTAGCAATTTGGCGTGTCCTGCTAAGTACGGAGCAGTCCATATTGTAGCACTTTAGTTTGGCCTGTGAGATGTCCAAAGTGTGAGTTCGGGTGTCAGCTGAGTGAAAGCAAATCTCTTCAAAGAGAGAAGGAGCTAAAGCAGAGGTACTGCTGAAAAGAAAAGAAAAACAAAAAAACCTCCACTCTTCTGAGCCTGTGGAGATAAACCCGGGGGTTAAAGGCTCTGCCCGGCTACTCTTGCTCTCTTCTCCTCAGGAGCTTCCCAAAGAAGTCATCGGCACGGCAGTGCTTCCCAGCATGGGGTGGCAGAGGAAACAATGAGTCAGGTGAAGAGTCCCAGAAGAGCGTTTCATAAGCCCTTGGAAGGGAAACCGTGCAGCACTGCCTGAAATAACTCTGGGGTTGAGAACCAGAGAGCTCAGAGAGCGGCAGCCAAAGCACACTGGGCTTGAGGAATACGGCCAAGCAAGGCAAGGGAAGCATGGGCCCAGGTGGTAAGTTTACCCATGAGTAGGACAGGAGATGCCAGATCTCTTACAGGGCCAGGATCAATATGGGCCACCCCAAATCCTCTGTTCCTCGAATCCTTAACCACAGTGATGGGGGTGGATTCAAGGGCAGAGATATTGAGCTTCTTGTAGCATTAGGCTTGCATACAGCATCTGGGAAGAGGAAGACATAGGTGACCACTGGTAAGAACACCCCACTTTTACCTGCCAACCACCTTGTGTCCCTGCATGAGAAGGAGGGTGAAGAGATAAGGTTGAGAAGGAAGGGAGCAGATGGAGAGGAGGGAAGGCTTGCAGCAGGATTCATCCTGCTGAGGTCAATGCCATCCTGGATCCTGGGAAAAGAGATGCAAGAACACCACTGTGTCATCCAAGAGGAACTGAACCACGACATTCATGTTCAATGTTATTATAAATAAAGAAGTACACACTGAAGAAGAATGCAGGGCTTCAAAACCAGCTTGGCAACTTTTCCACCCCAATATTTTATATTTATTTCATCTTTATATGCATATCATCTCAAATAGTCAGCTTCTATGGTGATATTAATAGATGTTTGATAAATTTTGGAGACTGCAAGTTGGTTAGGAGGATATTTTCAGCCTAAACTGTACAGGCTCCCTCCTGTGGTATAATTAAGGTCTATCAAACAACTATGTATGTTACAATATGTTCCATAATTCAACACAGGATAGAGCCATCTGCCATGTCAGGACTCATACATATCTATAAGAAATTTAGCCTTGGATCTGACACTGACAGTGGAAAGATCAGTTACAAGATTGGGGCTTCACTCCTTTGCACGATACTGTCACAGAAAAGAAATGAAGCTGTAGAATTCAAAGTCAATCCAAATTGCATAAACAGGCACTGCAAAAATTCAGAGCTGCTGCTAACCACACATGGCTTAGGCTGGACTTCTGACTCACATGGCAGCTCCTTGCTAGCATAGATGCTTCCAAGCCAAAACACAGTATTACTGGTCATATGGTGTGTGAAGAGCATCAACTGCCCTTGCTCTAATTGCAGAGAAGGGATTGAGGATTAGGAGTTCTTTGAGTTCAGGAAGGCTGAGAGCTTGATGCTGTCTGTACATACATCAAAGGCTGTGTTTTTCCACAACTCGTTAATTTGGGTTGTAAATCTCACAAAAACAAGTTTTCCAGAAATTCTGTGTTCTGGTTTACCCAGTGGCAATTGCAAGTGACAGCAGACCTTGGTCTGGGCTGGGAAGAAAGTGCAGAGGCAGACAAATATGATCTTCATCTCCTGTAGCAAGCAGAAATAATGACCTTTGATCAAAAGAGTGACTTTAGCACCTTAAAAGGACTCGCAACCACTTCTGTGTATCAGCCCCAAGGTAGGAGACAAGGACACCAGCCCTCAAATGGGTACAAGGGTGCAGCCCACCCATACTGAGTAACCAGGATGAATTAACACAAATGCAGAAGATAATACATATGCCCACGACTCACATTGCTGTGGAATAGGTTACCAAAAATATACTTCAGCCTTCCAAACACTTGCTTTTGGCTTTGAGAAAAAGGTTGGTTTGTCCTCTTAAGATTGATGCCCTCCAGGAGGACGGTAAGACCTGTGGGAAGATGCTAGACACAGAGCACCACATGGGAAAGCTGTGAAGAAACTCATCCCTGCAGAAGACCTGGACAGCTCTGAGAGGGCTTATGTCAGGGATAAATATGTCAGCAGCTTGAAAGAAAATTTGAAAGGGCAAAATCAGGCACTTGTACCTCACTGCATTAAATTGTGCAACTCTGACCACAGCTATTGGGTTTGATATTACTTCTGACACCAGTGTCCAACCCTACTCCCCAGGCTGTCTCAGCCCCAAGATAGACACCTTCCATAACTGGGGGTTTAAACCAGACATGACACATTTCTAAGCCACAGGCCACCTTCTGCCAGGTGGCACAGCCTAGGGACAAGGTGTGTCACTGATGTGGAAGGCAGGAAGGCATGGGCCAGTGCTGACAGCAATAGTCAAAGGTTGAGTTTACCATCTCCTGGCAATGTCACATTGCCAGAGGCTGTCAGCATTCAAGTCACCTTGAATCATTCCCAAACCTTGCCATGGCAGGAGATGATGCCAGTGAGCAGACAGCCCAGGGTCCAGAAGTATTGCATCAGGTCCTGGCTCTGATGTTCTTTTAGCTTTGGTCTATTTATTTCCGTTTTTCTGTGCCTTAGTTGTCCTAGGTGCAGTCCTGGTCCTGACAGAGACAAACAATGCAGTCTTCAAGCAGAAGTGCATTGAAGTTGATGAAGTCTCACCTGTGTGAAGGCATTAGCTGTAAAACTAGAATTGAGCCCTTTGCCCTGGGAGGCAACATTACAAATTCCATTTAGATTATTTAAAAAACATAGCGATTTGGTTACATAACTAAATCCAGGGCAGAATGAACCCGAGTATTTTGCTTAAAAGGCCAACATGTAAACTAGCTGTTTTGCTTAAAATAAACAGGACTCTCCAGAGGACAGAATTTCTCACAGTCTCCTCTGGGCTGGCCGTGTTCCTGCAGGACATTGCTCCAAAGCAAAAGGTTTAGATGTTCTGGGCCCTATGGCGATATGAACACACATTGCCTCCAGCTGGTGAGAAAAGTTGAAGGTTATTACGTTTCACAGAGAGGATGAGGCCTCTGGAGAGAGAGAGAGAGATACTCTGACTGCACAGCAACAAGTGGCACATCAAAAAGTCCGTGCTGATACTCATTATGAAATGATGCCATGGGCAGTATCCCATGCTTTACTTCAAATCTTTCTGAGGAAAGTCATTAAAATAAAGTAACATGTGGCTGAAAACCTTTTCATTTCTGCAAAGCACTTGGATTTGCCAGAGCTACCTGTAGTTGCTCTTCCTCATGACTAGGAGGACCTCTGTCTTGGTCTGGAGTTTGCTGCTGGCAATGTTACAGCACCCTGCTAGAAATGCGATGCTCTGCCATCGCAGTGTAAGTCTTAATGAGCCTGGAGAAATGGATACAGTGGGTTAAGATTTGGAAAGCAAATCAGAGCAGTGTATAGCCAGGCAACAATTTCTTAGGCAAGACAAAATGATTTAGCAACTGAGGTGGCCTGAGACAACCCCTCTGAGAAACGACACTGCACCAAAATAGTCCTAATCCCTACCTAGAAAGAGTACATTAACATTTCAGGTATGGGTGCTGACTTGAAGAGGGAGGGTTGGGGCTAGGTCTGGTGAAGGTAAAGGATGGCCCATTGCTTTCTTCCAGCTCATGTTGATTTGTCTTTTTTTCCTGGGTGTTTCCCATTAGATGTATTTCAGTAGTAGTTTCTGACAGATCATGGAGGGAGAATCATACCTCCTAATATATCCATCCATCCATCACTGATCTGAGAAACAGCTGTGTGCTGAGATGAGTCTGGCAGAGAAGGATATCTGCAGAGGGTGGTGGTTGCTCAGCTGCAGTCTATAGCTAGACTGGGGGTTATTTTGTAAAGGGGGGACAGTCTGGGCTACTATTTTTCATAGCAGGGAGAGGGAAGTAAGAACTGTGAGCTACATCTATGTACTTTCATAGGATCCTGAGGCTGAGAGCAGCTTGAGAGGTAAGAAGGACATCTTGTGTCTAGACTAACCTATACCTACAGAATTGTCCTCCCATCACCATCATTTTGTGAGGGACACCAATTCCCAAGAGCTAGGCCTTTGGAGTGCTTTTTATCTTTGTTATTCTCCTTTCTGGTATCCACATGAATCTTTGTCTCCTTCCTTGGCTTCCTCCAGAAAAAAAAATTTCTGGACTCAAACATTATATTCTGCTGGAGAGCTGGTAGAAGACACAAAGACCCAGTGAGGGCCAGTATCTCCTCCTTGACCAGTCCTGCTAGAAGCCCAACCAGAGTAACTATGTCTTCAAGCCAGGGAGGGAGTGTAGGAAGGTCTGCCACATTCATGGGCAGCAAGGTGGGCTGAAAGCACTGCTGGTAGGTGCCAGAGAGACACGAAACATCAACTGTTAGGAAAAGGGATATCACCAGTATGTTACTTATGGAAGCAGATGTTTAGAGTCTTTCTTAGCCCATGGTGTTTAGGTGGTCTGGTGGTGGATGTGCAAGAGCATGAGCGTTCTATTTCTCTCAGCATTGTAGCATTCTTTAGTTGGAGAATAATTCTGTATAATATCATAATTAGTGCCGTGTTTCAGTGTTAACAGAAAATTCAGCTTGGACTCCTGTGACTCAGCACTGCGGCATATTGCCCCCGCTCAGCTCCCTGCGAGCCATTGTCTCTTAAATTTGAAACAGAAGGTTGGAAAAACAAAAAGCCCTGACCTTTTGGGAAGGTTGGGTTTTACACCATGCAGAGGGGCTGGCAGGGGGAGGAAGCCTCCAATTCAGTTTACCAGTGAGGAGCTAAAACAGAGCAGCCAAAAGGATGTGGCTAAGGAAGCTGAGGGCAGCACGGCCATGGGCGATGACTTGTGTGCATGGCGGGGAGCTGGGGAGAGGGATGTAGGTGCAGCAATAGATTAAATGAAAATAAGGCTAGAGCCTTCCCTGTCCAATGGGTCTCACATTTGGCTGAAATCCTCCCACACGCACCACACTGGAGGCAATGTGTGGACATGCTGGGTGCTTAGGCAGTACCTGCCTGAGAGTTGGGAGGCTGCAGAGCATTTACTGTGGCGGGTTTTTTTAAAAAAAAAAAAAAAAAAAAAAAGTCCTCAAAAAAACAAAGCCAAACTGTAAAATAAGAATGTGTTGAATTAATTCTGCTATCCGAGAACATTGAGTGTCTAGTGGTGAAGTCCCAGGAATGCGATGCTGCAGCTTCGCAATTCACCCTCGCAGAGCCTGGGGGTGGTGCATTGTCTTCCAGCTACACACTGAGGGCCCGGGAAGAAGGGAAATGCATACACGTCTCACAGGAAAGTCAAGATGTCTGTGTTTCTTGGTCACAGGCAAAGGATTAGTAAAGCACCATTAACCCTACTATAAAAACACACCAGCTAGGGCTTCTTTCATCCCAAACAGAGTTTATAAACACACCCTTATCACTCAGAGAGTGTTTATCTTCATGTGCTATAAGCGGATTCCAAGAAAGCAACAGTAGCTAATGAAATTAAATATGATGTTTGGAGATACATTTTCTTCATTTAACTAACTATGCATGCCTGTGTGCGTGCATGTGTGTGTATTTAAAAAAAAAAAAAGAAGCATTACTGAGGTTTGGTTTAGTCTAAACCTACCATTCCAACTTTAATTTACAAGCTTGGCTGATAAACGTGGAAAAGCAGGAAAAGGAGGGAAGGAAAAACTCAACTTTTTTCTCTCTTCTCTTCTCTTCTCTTCTCTTCTCTTCTCTTCTCTTCTCTTCTCTTCCTGAAGTGGTCAGGCAGTTGGACTAAATGATCATTGTAGATCCCTTCCAACTCTCCTCTCCTCTCCTCTCCTCTCCTCTCTTCTCCCCTTCTCCTCCTCATTTCCTCTTCTCTTCACTTCCTCTCCTCTTCACCTCTTCTCCTCTTCACCTTCTCTCCTCTCCTGCTCTTCCTTTCCCCTTTTCCCCCTTTCTCCCTCTCTTCCTTTCCCAAGTCAGCTCAGAGAAGAAGGCTTTTCAGACTATGCTGAGAGGATTCTGAACACGTTTGTAATTTATGATCACTCACTTTAGAAGCGATTAACGGCAGCAGAAACCTAATTACAGCCTCCCTGGCTGAGTGCAGTATCCTTTGGGGCTCCAGTTTTAATTGTTTTCTATTTACATTCAAGTTTCCAGGGGCTAACTGCCTAGCAAAGACCCCCAACTAACCCCTTCTACTAAAAGCTTCATTTATTCTTAATAACATGTTTATAGACTTCGCCTCATTTTTCATGAGAAGGTCACATTTGTTATCCGTGGTTGTTAGGGAAATGATTAAGGAATCCCGGAAACAGTGGAAGTTCCTACTAAGGAACTGGACAAATATCTGTTAACAAAATGCTCTTTCCAGCCTGTGAACAGCCGTTCATGAACATCAACAGGAGGATGCGTATGGTATATGGGATCTGTACCAGGGAGAAGAGCAAGAAACTGCCTGCACAGTTCAGCTTAATATGCTCTAATTAGTCCTCTTGGCCTTGACCAAAACATAAATTACTGCCATCAGTGTTGTTTTTTTGCTAAGGGGAAAGTGGAAGAGGTTCAACCCACCTCATAGAGGTAGGAAAATATTATTGCAGACAATAAATTTGTCAGTACTTTATTTGGGGAACTTGAGTGCAGTCACTCTGTCGTGCCAGCATCCAGACAAACATGGAAGCTTTCAGATAGAAAGATAAAGCTCTAGAAAGATCTCTCAAAAGAAAATCTCCTTAAGCAAACTGGAATGACAACTCCCAGTGAGGAAGATGTTTGAATTTGCATTTCAGCTTTACTTATTTGTATTAAAACTAGAATGACCATTCATGAGTGAAGAGCTCAGTGTGGTAGGTCCTGTACCACTTTAAATCAAACATGTTAGTCCAGCTACAGCATGCTTACAGAGCAAGGCCACTGGTGGGTACAGACAAATGATGCTACCATGGTGTTGAAGTGTTCATGACACTTAGTTGTGACAGAATGTCAAAATTAATGACAAAAAAAAAAGAAAATAGAAGTTTATTGTCCTTTTTTTTTTTTTTTTTTTTTTACTAACTCCGTTTTTACTGGTTATATTTTGGTCATCTTGAGTATTGCATGTCTAAAAAAGGTGCTTAAGGTGTGACTTGCAAGGGGACTTACAGTATTTTTGGAGGAACTTAAATACATACTTAGATTACTGTGAATTGCTGAACATCAGCTGAGTCTCAACAGGGGCAGAAGTAGATGTTCCCCCAGATGTCAGGCAAAGAACATTCCCTTGATTCCCTCTGAAGGGCTTTTCAGGACAGCCTTTAACTCATGAGAAATATCAAGCTAGACCCAAGCAACTTTTCTCAAGAAAAAACTTGGTTGAAACTGGTACATTCCTCCAGGAAATTCAGTTTGGACTCATCATTTTCTGATGAAAACCCCATTTGTCACAAAGACATTCCTGACATCTCTTCCCTGAATGGCTTGAATTCCCTTCGGAAAAAACAGAGCAATTAGATTACTTAATATTTATAGTAAGGAAAGGTGCAATCCTGCTTCCAGACCCTTTTCTGGGTGCTCATAAACATAACCTCCAGTCACCATCTTTTCTTCACCATCTGTTGTAGACAACCTGCAGAGGACACAGGATATGCTGATAGTCCAGACTGGACTATAAGAATGGCTCCCTCCATCTCAGGATCTCACTAATCTTGCTTGAGCCTGTGAAACCTGGGCTTTTTAAAGCCCACATAGAGAGTTGTAGCTTCTTAGTTCAAAGGCTAGCAGCCAAGTGTCTCTTCTGTAGGACATGTTAGTCCCAAAGGCCCTAAACATGGTGGCAATGAAGAGGCAGAGCAACTCCTTACTGCTATGAAGATTGCTGTGTGGGTTTGGATGAAGTGATGCATGCTCCCCCTTGGGAGAGGACTGAGTTTGACTAAAAGTGTGTGATGAGCACGGGGCAGCATAAGGGTGGGCTGTCACAAAGCATGGAGTGAAGAGTGGTTAACTAGCCCTGTGACTTTCAATGAACTCCATGTGCCAAAGGACTTTCTCACCTCTTTGCTAATCACAGTGCTCCTTCCAAAAGGGAATATCAAAGGGCTGGGTTTATGGATGATCATAGACAACTACACGCTCCCACCTTTGGTAAACACTTCCTTGCCTTTGGGTTGTGGTGCATAGTGCAACAACTCACAGAAGTGCAGGGCTGGGGGATTTCAAGAGGTTTCCTACCTCAGTTTGCTGCACTGATGCAAGGGTAAGCCTTCTGGACCCTGAGATGAAGGGTCTGAACCATCAGCCCATCCTTCCAGATTGGCTATGAAGAACAAGTGAGGCCTGATGCTTGTAAAACAACCTTTTCTGTACAAAAAGTCCATTACCCTTCCCTTAGGGCAGCCTTCTCCTCTCTAAATCAAACCTGCACAATTCCTTCAGCCTTTCCCTGTAGGTTATGTATACTCCTTCCATCACCTCCACCAACTGACTTGTTTTTAAACTCCCATTTTTCCCTTCCTTTTCCTGCAGGACATGGAGACATACATAAATGTTCCTGGGGGCTCCACCAGACCATTTTCTGTTGAGTTACACTGCTGGGCACCCAGAGCAAGCCAGTCACTGGAAACACTGAAGTCAGTGGAGCTCCTGCAGTGTACACCAGTGGGAGCTGAGCAATGTCCTGGGCAATTTCCCTGTGTGTTTCCTCTCTTTCTGTCCCTGTTCTCTTCCAAGGGGGTGAGTGAGAAAGAGAAGATGAACCATGCAAACACATCGACTCCCTCTAGTGGCTTTGACTCCATATAGAAGCTAATGGCTTGTTCCCTCATCTCCAGCCACAGATGTCTGTGGCCTGAGAATCAGAAGGTCTGGGTTCATGCGTGACAAGGGACATTGTTGGAAGACCTGTCATGCTGGTAGACTCATTTGTCTGAAGAGTGAGATGATTTTGAGAAGAAACAGCTCATGTGTATTAGGAGAAGAAAGCAATAGAGGCAAGAGCTCCTTGTGAGTATGGAGATCCCCAGATTGAGTACGTGGCAGCCTCTTGCTTGCAATGTCTCTTGTAGGCAGCACGTGGTCCAAAAAGGACTTTTATTCAGATTTTTTAAAGCCCTGTTAACAGAACTTCTTTAATTTGCCTGTTGCATCAGTCCTGTACTGACTATTTTGTTGGGGCTCCCATTTCTTATCTCCATGAAGCCACGCATATGTGTGACTGCTACTTCCTTTTATACTGAATGAAGTCCTGTTGTTACTTCTGCGACTTCAGTAAGCTCAGCACCCCCAGCATCATTCCAATATCCCCTCTTCTGTATGCACAAATGCAAGAGTTAAATTAGTTTTATTTTTTCAGTAAAAAGCCTTTTTTTTTTTTACCCAATACCACAGCTCCCCAAGGGATATATTTTTTTTTCCTCCCAGAAACAAAAGAAGAGAATTGTCTTCAAATTGTAGCTACAGAGGACAATGCCAAACACATGCTCATTAGCTAACTAGGTCCTCAGTGCAAAGATCCGGAATGTCCCTTGAGATTTCCTTGGTTCCCTGCAAACCCCAGTCCCATTTACTGGCATTTGGCAGCTATGAAGTTTTTGCGTGGTCACACTGCAGTCAGTGTGAACAGACTCACACCTTCTTTAAGAACATAACTTTTTTCAGCATGACTTGCTGCTGGTCTTATTCACTGGCCATCACTGGGAGCCAAGCCTGAGGCTTGGCCATGGATTGGGCTTGTCAAATTCTCTAAAAGCTCCACTCTGAGCCCACCAAACCCTTGAACCATCAGCACAGTCCATGAATAGTCCTCTTGCAACATTGCCCCTGGTGTTGTCTCATGCTTCTGTGCTCTCCCAGCTCTGTGTCTCACTCCTTCCCCTGGAGCAGTGCTTCTGACCTTGTCCCTTCAAGTAGGGCTTGCTTGTGCACTTCCTAGGTGGTTCCCCATCTGATTTGCACCTGTCCTCTGTGCTCCTTGTGCTATTCTCATGCCACTTGTCACTTCCCATTCAGTAGCAAGAAAGTTTGCTCGGGTCGCTGATGTTCATTCTCCATTGCATGTGTGCTGGATTTTGTGCTCTCTCTCATGCTTGGAAAAAGCAACCAAAGCCTCATAGACCTCCTCACATCTCTCCTTTAAAATACCTTTTGTCACAGTGCTAGGAAAAAATGCACAGAAATTAGGTGATGGCCTGTCATGTTGAATGCTCCTGTGACAGTGGAGCTAAGCATAGAGGAAATGCCAACAATAATAATTAGGATGGGCTATTTTTTATTATTTTTCCATGGAAGTGGAGCGTTTCTGTCAGTGTAGTCTTGCAGAGAGAGGAGATAGAGAGCCACAGTCTCTACAGTGTGACTCAGACCCTCTCCCATTGAAGCAGAGGGTGTCTGGACCACACAGCTGAGCTCAGGTGAGATGGATCCATGTGAGCTGGAGCGGGCTGAAAGTTTGCAGCTGCTTAAACCCCAGTGCTTTTAATGGGTCAGAAACTGTTTCAGGCTTTTTGAAGAGGCAGCCCTTAAATTCTTGATGTGAGTTTTGGTTTTCCTTTTGTAAATTAAGTTAGCAATCCCAATCCCTGACCATTCTGTGTTTGCTGACAATGTAAACTCCTGGGGCAAGGGTACTTTTTCTCTCCAATTGCTGCAAAGAGCTTGCCTGTTTGCTCATCCTCTCTTGCCTGGGACTCTGGCTGCTGCAAGGGCATGAAGAGATCATCATTTTCAGTTTACA
>NW_010301392.1:0-26872 GCF_000700745.2 Antrostomus carolinensis | reverse complement strand
GCTGAATCTCCAGACTAGGACACTGAAACACATACAATTAGTAAATCTTCAAATCCCCAGCTGAAACAATTACAACTCCATGCCTGTGCAGCAATGAGATGTTGTTGGATAACGTAATCACAGCTTTACATGGCTGCCGATGATCTCTTGGTTTATAATGATTTCATTTCCCCTCTCCCACCTCCTTTATATTTTCTATTATGAAAAACTTAAGAACTAATTACAAGTGGGTGGATCAAAGATCATACATTTTAATTTTCCTTCCAGCCTCACCCACTCACAGTGAGGAATCCAGCATAAACCATTAAACTGTAGGTACTTGCTGACAGAAAGGGAACCATCTGCTGAACAACTTCTGTTAATTATTTTGGAACAGACTAACGAGAAGAAAGTACAGGCCCGTAATGACCTTTCCCTTGGTGGCAGACTCCACTGCAAAGTAGACACTTGTGGCTTGAAGCCAAAAGTTAATGGTTAGTATTGGCACAAAAGACTCAAGTGAACTAGTATTTATTAATTTCCCTGTAGTGGAGAAAATATTCCAGGCATTCTGAGTATAAAACTTCCAAGCACCTGCACAAAACCAAGCTCCAAAATATTCATTTAGAGCCTTATTCAGAGTCCCTCAGAAAATGTAGACTTCACATGTTTACTTCCTCGTGGTGTTCTTTTCCTTTTGTCACATCTGATTTGGTCAAACAACCTTTTGTTTTGTTTAGCAATGAGCAATATTTACACAGGGCTTTTTTGGCACATAAGAATCACAATTATTTCATGTCCCTGAGGCACAGAGGTCGATGGAAAGTTATGCCCCTTGTAGACACGTGGACTGGTCACTCATACATTTTATTTTTATCTATTTTATCTGTTTTAATGCAACTGAATAAAGTGTCTCTCTCTTTGCCCTTTCCGGTAGGTGTGTGCTGGTCTCAACCCAGAGCTCACAGAGGTTTCTGTGAGTATCCATTCTGTGGAGCTGAGTAGACTTTGAATCACCCCTCAAAGTATCTGGATATCTTGAGTATGAATTACCCATCTGCCTTAGTACTTAAATGGTGTGAAACTTCACTGTATTTCTTAATACTTTTTGCAAGAGAGGTGTGCCACAATTTTGAGGGAATAAAACAGAAGAAGGATATCCTACTGAATCCTGTGGAGTATTTCAGCTACACCTCTGTCCCTAGATGCTAAAATATTGAAACATCGAACTGTATTTTAAATTAGATGAGGAATTTTGCACAGAAGACCTGTTCTGCTCTTTGACTTCCGTAGTTTTTTTTTTTATTCTGGAGACTGTGGCATGTCAATGCAGAAGGGACATTTCAAGGGCAGTTTCTTCATGTGTCTAACCAGGGTCTCTAACCAGGAATGCTCTTTCTAGGTCTGTGTTTGCACCCTTATTGCTCTAATAGCAGCAGGTAAAGTAAAGACACAACATAAGTGGTAAATTAAAAGCCGTTTGTGTCTAAGTCATCCCATCTGTGTCTTTTGGATAGAAGTCAACCATCTTTGAAACCACATGCATCAAGCAATTGGCTAAATGTCCTTGTAGACAGGATGTCTCCTATTTGCATTCAAAGTGCTGCACTTTCTGTTTAAAATATGAATGCAACTCACTTACACCATTTTCTTAACATGTTTACAAATAGTGGCTATTGCATAATAGAAAATAGGTGTTAAAATGCTGAAGCTGTCAAAGGGTTTTAAAGCATCTTTGTGTGAAGTACATGAGACTTATTGAAAACACCTGAGGTAGCGTACAACCCAGCCTCTCCTCTGCCTCTAGCCCAGCCGACCACCGCCACTGCCACCCACCACCAACTTTGAAGTCACTTCATTGGTCATAGACACGTTGCAATTTTGGGTACACACCTATCATTCAAAGGGCAATATATTATCCGCATGACAGATGTAATCAGTCCCTTGGTCTCTTAGAAGTGCAGCTGTTGGTGAATTCTTTTTTGTGAATGTAATATTTGAGAAGACTTAAGTTAAAAACTGACACTTCCATTGAAATCTCATCTCCTTTGGAAAGAAGGTTCCCATTTTCTGGCTCTCCTCCGTGTGTGACAGCCAGGGATATGTCAAAGAGCATTCAACTGACAGTTTCCAACAGAGATGCCATTAGCAAAGATGGCATGGAAATAACCTTCCCTTAGAAACCTTTTTAATGTGAGCTGTTTGCCTCCAGAGCTGTGGCAAGGCCAAATCAAGAGGAAAAACCTCATTTAGAAGGAAGGTGTATTTTGGAAAAAAAAAAAACAAAAAAAACCCCAAAAAAACCCCGCAAGCTGCAGTTTGGGAACAGGTAACGGCAGATGCAGAGGAGCCAGAGGGAACTGGGCAAGATGAGGGATGGGAGCAATGCAGGGACCAACAGTGTTATTTTTGATGCTGGAGCATTTTCACCCTCTTTGTTGATATATATATATATTAAGACAACTCCAGCCCAGAAGTCACACTAGAAAGGGACATTACTCTGAAGGGTGGAAGTAAGGCACTCCCTTGCTTTCCAAATGGGAAAGGTACCTGTCCCCAGCTGGGCCCACTGCCCTAAGTCACACAGGGAACTCATGGCTGAATTGGGAAGTGAACCCCGGGCCGCCCAAAGGCTCGTCCAGTGCCTGAACCGCAGGCTCGTCCTTTCCTTTTAATGGTAAAAATAAAAATATGACCTTCTTTTGGCAGCCTTACAGAGCAGATGCTGCTTTTTAGATGACAGCATAGAAATGCAGAAAAACTTTGGGGATTTGCAGAAATTCTTTCCAACGACAGATTGTCTGGCCTACTAGTGTCATAATGTCAGCCCTGAAACATGCCATAAAGCTTTCTTTCAGCAGAACAAACATAACTCTCTAGACCAGCTCTTTGACAAGTAAGTAAAACAAAGCAGGGTAATTGCAGCTGGAAACCCACCAGGTTCTTAATGTGACCTCTTGAATACTAATAGTTATTAGAGATGCAATGAATAAACGTCAAAAATATTACAAGCAATCCATGTTTAAGAAAAGGACTCCAGAGGAAAGTTTGTGAACGAAAAACTTCTGAATGTAAGTTACAGTAATGAGGAAGTGCTCATGTGGCTCCTGGGGAGCCTGAATGTATTTTTCATGCACTGGTGGACTGAAGAATGGAGATGGACGACTCCAGACTGCTGCAAGCTACCAAATTGCTCGATCCCCTGACACAGAAGATAAAAGTCCAAGCTCTTTATGGATCTGCTTTGTTCAATAAACATAAAGGCAGAAATTAAGTGAGGAGGGAATAAAGAGGATAGAGTTGCGGCAACTTAGCATCTTTGGAAGACCACAGGTTGCTTAGAAAATATCTTTTGTGCGTGTGTGTGCATGTGTCAATCACAGAGATGAGGCATGCATACATATGCATGATCAGAGACATCAATCACAGAGATCAGCCCCAGGTGCCCAAGGCTCTTGGGAGATCCCCCTCCTTCCTCCTTCCCACCCAATTACTGGATAACTGGAGAAGGTGAACCAGTAGCATGTAACTTGTAGGGTTAGGGTCAAACTGCCTCTGGGCAGGAAAGCTATCTTCCCTGGCAGAGTTTGCCTCTGCTATTAGCTTTGGGCATTCTAATTATAGTCTCAATAACTTTTCCATTTCCAACTATTTCCCTTGTGCTCTGGCACTGTGTGTGACTTGTCATTGCACAGGTTCTGCTCAGAGCTAATTTTGCAGAGAAAACAATGCCAGAACATTTTGGCCCAAGGAAATTCTGGTTTTGGTGAGAAGTTTCTGCTTCTCTTTGCATCACAATGGGAACAGAATTAACGGAATAAAAGAGTACAAAAAAAGCCATATTTCATTTATGTAAGAACTAGAAGAGGAGAGAAATGTGATGCTGGGGTTTTTCCATACACAGGCCATGCTGCAAAGGAGAAGCCAAGAGGCTTGGTCTCAAATAGCTGCAACTGTGTGACCATCATTGTGTTCCACTGGTTAGTACCTTTAACATCAGGCTCCTTACACTGACTGTTTGATTAAAATGATTCAGATGGCACGGATACTCCTTTGGCAGGTGTTTGGTCCCATAAACAAGGCAAGGAATAGATGGACCTCTGTCAGCTACATTTAATAAAGGTGCAGAGGTCTTGTGGCAGTGCAGCTAAAAGGATGTGCAGCTCCTGCAGAGCCGTTCTCCTTTAAATTGGCTTCTTAGCTAAGTCACTTCTGACTGTGATTTCAGCAGGTCAGATATGTCAGCCTGTTTCCTTTTTCTCATTCCCTTCTCCTGCATCACCAGTGATATGACTTAAGACTTGGGAGGTAGCACTGAGGCTCGTTGGGTGGTGTGTGTAAAATGAGACACTGTTTAGTTTCAAGGCTGGGAATTCAAGAGTTTAGCTGCACACACTGGGTAGAAAAGTGTTTCTTTTTATTGGTTTTGAGTGTGCCACCTTTAAATGTTATGGAGCAGCCCCTTGTCCCTGCAGGAACAGGAGCCATGGACCTCTGCCTCTTCTTGTCTGCTTCCTACTCTGCCATGTCCTCACCAATTTTCCTCCTTTCTAAGGTAAACAATCCCTTGGGGTTTCTTGTTTTTTTCTTTTTTTAGTGGGAACACAAGGTTTCAGCTCTAAAGCACAGGTTTAACTGCAGTGATGGAGCTTGACAGGAATATAACCATTCCCTAAAGGTATGCAAACACCGAGCTTCAACAAGAGGATGAGCCAACCCACACTGCAAATCCACATCTCGCCAAAGAGCAGAGGTGTCCCGCAGGGGAACCTGTGATAAACATGCTGATGATTAGACCTAAAATGGCATGAGATTGAGGTCCTAATTGCTTTAATGGGTGTTTGCATCTAGCCTAGCAAACCTGTGTGTTCTGGCTGGAGGCTGTTTTGGTGGAGATATTCTTGTGTGAAGAAATGGATTACCTGGGCCAGTTACACAGGCTTAGTGCTGGTGGGCTACTAGAAGGGTGTTTCATTCTGTTTTGCACTTGCTGCAATTAAAGTTCCCCTCTATTAGCTTCCCCTACACTTCACAAAATCTTTTCTCATTGCTAGCGATGCTATGACTCTCCTGCTCAGTCACTCCCGCGCTGTGCGGTGTGATTGCCAGCCAAGCAAGGTCAGACCAGTGCTTTCTTAGTAATGAAGTTCAGAAAGATGCATCCACCTTATCTGATCAGCCCGGAGAGCCTCACCGATTGCTTTGTTCTCAGACATCCATGCAGGGAACAAATCCCACCATGCCATTGCATGAAAGGGCAAATCCTCCTAGGTGCAGGATGGGATCTAAGTGGATGGGAACCCAGAAAGACACTATCAGATCTGTCTGTCTGCTTATGAGTCCTAAAAAACATATTGGCTGCGGCATGCATACCCCAGTGTGAAGTCAGCCAGGAACAAGCCAGAGAACCTGCCTCTGACCCTGAGGACATTGCTTGAAAAATATTTTCCAGAACTCAGTGCCTGGGGACCTGCAGCTAACAAACATTCTGGAAGTGTAATCACAGCCTTTGGCTCTGCTGCCGAACCACCTACGGGAGGTGAGTTTAAAGAGAGCGGCTTTAAAGCTGTCAACATAAGAAGGGGGGAAGCCAAATTGCTTTCGTGCTTGCGTTCACGTGCCAACTGGTTTGTCATAGGATTGGTATGTAGCAAAGATAGAGTTGTCTGCAGAAAAGCTGTATTATTCTTTTTTTGGATGGGTCCGGTGGAGATCAGTCAGGGCCCAAAGTAATTTCCTGAGGGGACAAATCTAGCCCTGAGATAGGCCACTGGCTCCTCAGTGGTTTCATGGAGCTTTGTGTTGGGTCAGAAAGTCAGCCTTTGAGAAGAAGAGTTGGAGAAGCCTTCCAGGAGTGAGACCTGATAAGACAGCAGCTCCCCAGCTGTGCTGTGGCCACACAGTGCTGCGTATGTCATTGGAATAATGAGAATTAATAACCCTGGGCCAGACTCTGACCTCTGCTATTTAGGCATATATCCCTGGCAGCTCCATCAGCCTCTCTGTTGGGCTGTGCATCAGCTTGTGTAACTTGTCTCAGCCCTCCCACAGCCCAGGTCTCCTTGTCTCCCGCAGACTCTAGCCAGGGTTGGGGACATCTGGTCCCTCTCCAAGGGAAGCCTATGGAGAGAAGGATGTAGTGCTGAGGAGCAAGATGAATGCCAAGGGCTCTGCTCCCTGTAGGGCATAGAACACTCTTCCTCCTGGCATCTGAACTAGAAAGATGTGGTGAAAGGACAACCCAGCCTGGGATGTGATACATTGTGTTGGTCCAAGGGGGACCACTTAGATTTGGTGAGAATGTGGCATAATGTGTCAAAATTCATGAGCTGTGGTACCTATGCTTGACAGAAGAGAAATCCCTGGTCCCATCAAAGCCTGTGGTGTATTCCTACAAGGATCCAGATGAAACTAAGGTCAATCACATTAACAGGAGCTTTTCCAGATGAAGAATTTCCCAGCTGTCCCTGCTGCAGGGTGAATGATGTTGGTCAGCATGCAGCATCCTGAATATTAGTCCCACTACTGTGAGCTCTGTCTGTGGCCTCTTGGGACATGAAGACCTTGAGTGACAACTGATGGGGACAAGGTGGCTCCATGCAATGGTGAAGGGAAGGAATACCTGCCCTTTCCACTGACAAAACATCCTGGAAGGGTGGGCAAACAAAATCTTACCCCTACAAAATAATTCCCAGTGCCCTTTCAGGTTTTTTTTCCAAGATATAGACACACAGACACTTGAGGTGGCATACTCAGTATTTCTCTCAACAACTTGTTAAATTCATTTCCTCAATAACACACACTAATGTGAGAGTGGGAAGGGGTGAATGGACTGTAGAGAAGCAAAGGTCTGAATTTATGCAGCATAAATCAGGGCTAAAGTGTCTCCAGCCTGCGCTCAAAGAAAGAGCTGCATTTGTGATTTGTGTGAGGATGGGGTGTTCGCTTGGCTCACCCACTACCAGCTCCTTGGGCACCTCAGGGTGAGAAATCTCATGGCTGGCCAAGACGGGCTTAAGGAACCTGATAAATTGTCCTCCTACAAAATCCCAGCCAGGCTGTAGCAGTGTGGGTGTCATGAAGCCAGAGAGTTTTCCTCACCTTCTTCCAAAGAGGTGCCTTCCCAGAGATGTGTGGTTGGCACCTGCCACCTCTCCACTCCTTGTGCTGCAAGGGCAGCCTTGTGTGAGCTGGCAGTCCCCACAGCCTCTTCCCCAGATGTGGCTGTTCCCTGGGTGATGCTCAGCCCACACCCTGCATCCCTGTCCTTCAGCGAGATGTTCCCACCCTCCAGCTGGCCGGGGAGAGCCGCCAGCTGCCTTCGTGAGTCAGGAGTGCCGGTTCAACCCGTCCTCACCTTTCCGAAAACATTGGCAGCCGCTCGCAGGCCCCCCGGGACACTGCTGCAGGAACATGTTCTCAAATATGGTCTGCCATGTGTAAAAGGTGCGGTGAAGAAAGGCAGGAGGAAAGCTCAGCTCCAGCTGCTGCGGGGCACCAGGCTTGAGGGGGAGAGGTCAAACCCATGGGTATTGGGGATGGTGGATTTGTTAAAGTCTCTTTTCTTACACCACTGTTGCCTTTTTGATTAAATCATGAAGAACCAAGCCTGGCTCAGTGACTCCTGGGTTTATTGGGGTGGACAGATTGAACAGCACTTTCCTTATTTAGTGGAGGTGATCTGGAGGTAAACTGTTGTACTTGCAACTGGCTAGAGATGCTCAGCTGAAAAACACGTGTGGTGCTGAAGGGCTGGGAAGGGACTTGTTAAGTCCATGTCTTGCATTGTATTTTCTATCAGTCCCAAGGTGCAGGCACTTATGGGGCCAGACAGAATCCCTGATGCACAGTTCACCTGTAGACCTCATTTGGGTTTTCTCCTGAAGTACAAGAGACTCTGCAGGGCCAGAGTGGTTCTGGGATGGAGAAGACAGAGCCAGACTGGTGAACTCTAGTGAGGATGAGGATGGTGTTATTCTCCAGCCATGAAGCAAGGGTGTTGCCTTCCACCCCAGCTCAGACTGTAAGGATTGGCAGAAAGAAGAGGTTTTTGATTCACTTTTTTAGCATGAATATATATGGGGGGAAATGGTACTGTACCTACAAGACCATCTGGGCATTTCCAGGCTACTCCAGGGCTTTAGGACATGAGTAATGCCCTATTTTTTTATTATTTTTAACATTTTTTTTGGAGACACGTTACAGCTTGTAGTAGAGAAGTCCTGATGTTTTCTGGAGTACTGATGAGTGCTGTGAAGCTGGAGGTGCAGGGAGGCACAGGCTAAACCCCTGCCTGCCCAAGCCGGTTGGTACAGGTGGTCCCTTCCCATCCTCAGTTCCTGAGATATTATATCATATGATGTGTTTATCCATCTGTTTGCAATCTTGGGGAGGTTGGTGTGGTTTTAATTAATGAGCAATTGTTTTTGTGGTTGTTGTGCAGTGCCCCGAGCGATTCAACAGGGGTGGGGGTGATTATAAATAAAACAATTATTATTACCCAACTTCATTAACATGCAATGCTGCCATTCTCTCCTCCTGTCCTGCCCCCTCGCTGCTGTCTCTACCAGGTGGGTCTGGAAAGAAGAAGAGTTGTCAGAGCCCACCTGGCGTGAGCAATGGCAGTTTGAACTATCTGGTGTCTCCTAAGGGCTGAGCCTTTCCCTCACCCAGGACAGAAATAACATCTCTCTCCTCCAACCATTCCTATTAAACTTACAGAAGCCAAATTCTTTTGAGAGTTTTACTCATCTGCAAATTGAGCTGAAATCACCAACAGTTTAAAAACTACTTGCAATAGATAGACATTGTGTATGTACACCTGTGCACAGCAACTAGAGAAAATCTGGGTGGTTTTGGGGAGGAATGAGGCCCAGAAATGCACATAGGTGCCTAAAACCAGATTTAGACAGAGTTTAGTACCTGAGTTTCAAAAATTCCTTCTAGAGGGACTCTTGGGTGCTTTCAAGATGCTGGATGCTTGTGTGCCCATCAGGTGTTGCAGCTGGTCTGTTCCCCATGACCTGCTTCAAATCAATAAGGGTTATTCCCAGGTCTACTTTTTTACTGCCTGCCTCTTGCAGCTCCTCATGCAAAAAGAATCCCTGGAGCCTTGTGTTCTCCCTTCTCCAGAAGATTTTATAATTGCTGCTGCCACAGGACTTTCTTTTTCCCCAATAACCAGAGCCACATAATGCAAATCAGAATGCTCAGCTTTGCACCTGATGTGAAGATGGAGCCAATGCCCACCCCCACTGCTTTGCATGGTATTTTGGATTTAAACCATCAGGTGGATATTACACAAGGGGAGACCTCACCATGGTACCAGACAGCTTTTAGGGTTCTTCTTGTGCCTCTCCAATGAAAGGGTTGTTAGCACTGTGGCTGTAACCTCACAAATTAAAATAAACCAAGGCCCCTGTGTGACTTTCTAGCAGCCTGTTCCTGAGCCCTTGCTTGTCACCTTATAAACATGTGCAGCTTGTGTCCCCTCTCTGAACCAGGGAATGAGTTTGTTTCCTTAATGACCAGGACCAAAAAGACTTGTTAAAATGCAACAGCTGGGCCTCTGAGCACTGGGTCATCTGATGGGAAGTGGCAGCCCAGTGATGGGGTGACTGTGGGAGTGCATGAGTTGGAGCAGTAGCCTGCCAGTGACATTGCTCTCCTTGTCACTGCATGGCTGTAGCCACCTTCTGGCTGTGGGACATGGGAGACTGAGCTGACTGACATCTCTCCAGGGTCCAGGTGGTTATTGGGCCTCAGGGTCTGCATCTTTGGGGATGGATGTGACCCGGCCCTGGCTCTTTCCAAGGGCTGGAGAGAGCAATAGCAGAGCTGAGCTGGCTTCTGTCAGTCTGTGCTGATTTACCTGGGTCTCCATCCCTGAGTCAGGCCAGAGTAACTCACATAAAACCAGGGGGTTTTGGGAGAAACAAGCCCTGCACTCACACCACAGACAGACCCAGATGTGCTCCACAACCACAGTACAGTGTGGAATAGGACCATCCCATCAGATGGCTCTGCTTGAACCTCCACCTGCATGTCTCCTCTCTGGGGAAGGATGGCAGATACCACCACATCCTGGTTTTAGCAGTAAAAAGGAAAGTCTGGCTGTGCATTGGACAGGTCCAGCCACTCAGGTCACCTTCAAGCTATAAGTAAGTGTCCTGGGAACTATATTGGTCCTGAAGCATCAGCTGGAGCTGGAGGAGCTTTACAGAAACCTGAGATGTCCGAATGCTGGCACAGCAACCTTTGGGATGTCTTTTGTGTGTGTGTGTGTGTGTGTGTGTATGGGTAGCTCAGATGTTCAGAAAACACCTTTGCTTCTTTTCTTCCTTGCAGATCCCCCATCCCAGCACCTTGCATGGTGGGAACAGCCCCTCTTTTACCAGATAAGGGAGCAGGAAGGGTCACCCAGCCAAGCTCTCATGCTGCACAGCAGGATACGGGTGACATCAGCTCTCCTGTAGCTCTGAACAGGCGGGAGTGACAGGCGGCCACGCTGCAAGAACAAGCGCGGACGTTGCTCCTGCTTTTAAAGAGCCGATGAGCTGCTGATCGGCAGTGACCAGTGGAGGCGGTTAAATGCAGAAGGGGAACATGGCTGGAGGGCTGGGCTGCCAAACTTCTTCTCCAAAACACGTGCTGATCCAGGGAGAGCACTATAGATTATTTCTGTGTGTGCGCTCGCCTTGCCAAATATAACTAAGTAGCGGGAGGTTGCTCTGTTTCTAATTGGGTGATGAAAGCCCATTTAGGAGGCCAAGACCAAATGGTCAGAAGCAGGGAAGGCGGGAACTGAAATGGTACTGATTCCTCATGCAGCAAGGACTGAGTGTGAGCACCAGCTCTCCCCTCTGTGCCAGTCTTGGTCCTCCAAGAGGCACAAGGGAGAGAGGTGAGGCTCAGGAAGCTGGAGGCTGCATTTGGGGAGGATAAGTTTGTCTCCTGGGAAGGTCTTTGTATTAAAGAGGGGTGGAAAGTTCATTTTGAGCATTGAAATGTGTTGGGCTGTACATTGTGTTATATTCATGTTAGGCTTTCTAGAAAAAAAAAGGGAAAAAAAGAGATTATTGGAATGACAATTTTCATCAAGTAAAAATTTTCTGTTCCAGGCAAGGCTTCAGTGTAGACAAACTTTCAATTCTAACAGGGAAGTGCTCAGTTTCTGCATAAATGCATTGCTGACTTCCCCTACCTGACATGTCCTGCCTGGGGAAGAAAGCAGCGTGGACCCTGCAGACAGCAGATGAACAAGAGAAACCCCAGCCTGGCAGATGAGAAAGAACAGTTTGGAGACCTGGAGCATGTGGTGAGCACAGGGCTGAGTGCAGATGCTCCCTGAAGACTCAGTGGCTCCGAAGCCATTCCCACGTCACCCCTCCTGCCAGCCCAGCCCGCAGTTTGCAATACTGCTATGGGTACCCCATCTCTGTGGGGTGAAAATGAGGGACTTCTAAAGGCATGAGCTGTGATCCTCCATACCTAAGAACACCTTGCTCCTCAAAGAGAGATTATAATGCCCTTAACCCTATTGTTATGGTGGTCTCAATTGTTATGCCATAGCCTTGTGCTTCAGCAAAGCCCCTGCTGTCATTCAAAGATCTGGCAATTACACATTTGGCCCATGTGCTGTGTTTGCATAGGAGGGGAGAAGAAGGGATCCGTGTACATGTGAGATACAGGGAAGTGAAGTGATGGAATAATTCACATAGTACTGGGACATTCATGAGTCACCTGCCTCTTCCCCTCCCCTTCGAGATAGATGTCATAATGGAGACTAACTCTGCAGTAATCTCCATATAACATATGTGATATGTTTACTTATTTCTTTCCTCTGTCTTCCCTGCTCTGCAATGTAAATAGTCATTTGTTCCTCTTCCAGATGCTGGTACATGGTCTCACCAGTAGGAAATATATTATCATCCAATAAAACCAAATTCTTGGTGGCAATGATGATGATTTATTGATTTTGGCTCTGCTGCATTCACAGATGGAAATAGGAGCTGGCAGTTAGCTCATGTCTTACAACCCAGCCTAGACCATTAGCTTTAGCTTGCTGAATGCTGCGCTTTGGAGACCATATCTACTCCTCAAAAGACAGTTTCCAGGGTTGTGGCTGGATTCATTTAAGACTGCAATCAACATTGATTAAATGTGAATGCATCATGGGGACCCCTACTTCCTACTGGTGAGCTACCTCTGGGATAGAGACATCCAGGGCACATCTCCAGTCCTGGAGTGACGTGTCCACCCCAGTAAACATACGCACTGGGAAGCTTGCAAGCCAACCCAAACAAACACTGCAGAGCAGCCTGCAAAGTCCTGACCCATGGAAACTTCCTGGGTCCAAAGGTATCTGCAGCTGGAGAGGATGTCCTCGCTCACAGCTGCGGTGCCTGCTCCCTTCCCAGAAGCAACCCTTCCCTTTCCTTGCCCACCCTGACCCCATACAAAGTCATGGGGCTCTGGGAAGTGGCTTGGGAGACCCGGTGTGCCTCCTTCCCAGGGTCTAGTGCTGGGCTGCTCTGCTTTGCTGGCTGGTGTTCAGCACGCAGAGCCTCCTCTGGAGCAGGGTTTCCAGCTGAGCCCACGCACTTGCGCTGTGGGAAGAGCTGAGACCTCTGTGGTTGGTTAGTGTTTCAGAAGCCACTTGTGTGTGGAAGCCTCTTGGCCGGGCACTACTAGCTTTGCAGAAAGCCTTTTTTTTTATTATTATTTTTTTTTCCTCACCGTTTCTCTAACTGGGCCAAGAGGAGCCCTGAGAGCCACCAGTGAACCCGATAGCATGCTCAGGGCTGAGCAGATATTGGTGGCTTTTGTGCAGGGTGAAGATTAATGGAGTTAATGACTGAATTGCCTTGGCTTGTCAAAGCAGCTGTTTTGGGGGCCTGGTTTGTGTCCCCATAAAACGCCCCTGGTTTATAAAAGAAAAGCCACATGCAGTCCCTGAAGCCTCAACCTTTTCCTGGTCCTCAGGTCCACATCTTCTTTGGAAATGCACCACCTGGGCTGGATAGAGTCAGGGCAAAATAGTCACTTCTGCTCTGCCATCTTCACCCTGGTAACCCTGAGGGCAACCTTTCCTTGCTGGTAACCCACTTTGTGTTGTGTTGCCCCCAAGGGACATGAGCTGGTGGAGAGGGGTTTGCCCAGAGCAGCTGATGAGCAGTAGCTTGTTTTCCCCATCAGTAACCTGCTGGCATGACCATACCTGGAATTAGACCAGATTACAACCGCCCTTAAAACTTCTGCTTCATCCTCCGACTGCTCCTGGTCAGAATCTTTCATCTGTTTAGGGAAAGTTTGGTTAACTTTCATGTGGTTTCCAAAAAAGAAAATCATCCACCAGAATTTCCTGTTATGCCATCAGTCTCCAGCCCGGCCAAAAAGAAGCAGTTTATTGTTGTTTACATAGCTGCAAAAAATGTACTAGGACCTTCCCAGTCCAAGGTGCCTGCTTATTCTTAAAGCCTGGCCTCCCGAGGCTCCAAGTGCCACTTGCAGCTGTGTTTTGCTCTGCAGGCTCTTGTTTCTGGGGAGGGAATTTCTCTGAGGCAGGAAACCATGTCTTCACATGCCTCCGCACCGTGTCTCATGCCAAGGGGCCCTGATCCTGATGGAAGATGTAGGATGCTCTGGCAATTGCAGATGTGTACGGGATCTGGGAGAGCATAGCAGGGAGGGAAGCTGCTCTGAAAGTTCCTCTACCAGCATGAACACCATTAAATCTGTGGCATCTCCTGGCTGGTCATGAAGTCAGGAGAATGGCTCATGGTGCAGCAGGAGAAAGGAGGGACTGTGGGGCAGGAGGAGGGAGGGCAGGAGGAAAGCGATGCATCAACCTTTCCAAGAAAACTTGCTGCTATTCAGGGAATGACGCTGAGCCCTTGCCAGGTGGGAGCCAGGCTTGGGACACCATCTAAAAGACTTCTAAGATCAGTGTGAAGGTAAGTAAACAGCTTCTATCACAGGAGGTTTCCTGGAAGCCAACAGGGAACACGTGGTCTTGTATATTTTTGTGTTAATTGGCCTCTTTTCTGGGTAGTGGTTTTTGGCATATGGAAAAGTGGGCACTTGTACAGGAAAATAAACTTTTCTTTTGAAGTAGACCCTCCATGGGATTTAGAGAGCACAGGGGAAGCTACTGTACCCATCTGCTCTCTGTGCCTCTGCCATGGGGGGACCTCTGGAGTCCTTCAGACAGTCCCAATGAAAAACACCCTCTCAGCAAACACTAGTTTCAATGTAAGTATTAAACAAACCATCTGTCCTTGGGGGTCCAACTGCTGACTGGGGAGGCAGCTCTTGTGCAGCAAGACTGGCTTTTGGTCATCACCCAAAAGGACCCTGTGGGAATGTACGTATGGGGAAAACCCCACTGTAGATAGTCAAGGGTCAGAGGAGGAGAGGAACCATTTTAAATTGTACTTTCTAAGTGTTGGAGGCATTCTTTAAGTCCTGAGTGCCCAATAACCCTGATACCCCCAGTTGTCTAATGATGTGTAGATGTGGCACTTAGGCACATGGTTTAGTGGGCATAGTGATTTTGGGTTGACAGTTGGACTTGATGATCTTAGTGGTCTTTTCCAACCTTAATGATTCTATGATTCAATATTCAACGATGCATTTGTTTCTTCACTGAGACCTAAGGGATTGGCTGCAATGGGACTATGCTGCTTTTGGTTGGCAGAGCAACACATGTTTAATGGTAAGCAGCAAAAGCCTAGATCTAGAAGTGACATCTGCACTGATTTCAAGGTCTCTGGTCTTTGAATAGCTCTAGAAGACCTGCCATGAAGATAATTCCCATTACCATTAAGTTCCTTTCACCTGCAGGGTTTTAATCTCCCAGTAGAAAGAGCTGAATCACTGAGCTTCCCCCAGGGTGCTGATCACAACCCATGAAGTGCCAAAGAGGTTTATTTGAGGACAAGCTGAGTTATGTTGGTCAGGCATCATATTTGAAGTTTATAAAGGGTTAATAAAAAAATTGACAGGCAGTTTTGCAAATGGTTACTCTCTTTGGTGCCTAATGTGGTCCTTCACAACCATCACTTGCTCATTAAGATCAATCTGTAACACAGAGTATTCAGACCTGTACTCTGCTTATGATTAGAAATAATTGAGTTTCATTTTTCTGATGACAAAGATGTTTTAATAAAAACACACTTCTTTGCAATACACAAATAAAATGTTTGAAATAGCTTGCTCTTTAAGGAAAAAATTAAACATTTAAACAATGTATTTTGTTTTCATGAGAAAAAAAAAAGGTTTTTCCTTTTTTCTCTTTTTCCTTTTCCAATATGGAAAACTACAAACAAAATTAAAACTTCGATCTTTTTCATATTATACTCATCCTTTTTGGCCACACTGATTTTAAAAGCAATTCATAAGCATACCCTTAACAAAAAGCCTGTGCTTCTATGTTTACATAGCTGTTGATTTACAATACTCTTAAAATTATAGAGCCAAATCACTAAATATTCACTTTGTTTTTCCATTAATGGAAAAAGTGTAAGTAAAGAATGAAAAAAGAAGTCATTTTTGACCTAAGTAAGCCTGTGAAAATTTTGCCTGGGAAAGAAGTGATAAGGATTTCAAAGTATGGTCGGAAGATCTCTATCCAAGGCAAAATAAAAATGTGACCAGCATAGAATTTTTTTTTTTTTTTCAGAATCTTTTATCAATTTTAAAAACAATAACAAAACATTCTCCTGTATGTCTTTCATTGGATTTTGGAAAAAATTTCTCTTGCAGAGCAAGACAAGAAAAGTGGAGTCTGCAGTGCAGTCTTCTTGGGGGTGCCTCCTTAATCGAAACCAGCATCACATAATGCTTTCCAATACAAAGAATGTTCTACCCAACTGGAGCTCCAGTCCTACAATAATCAGTCAGAATACAATTATCCATCCTGGAATTAGATCACTAGAACTAGTGAAAAAAACCCACTATTTTTATTAATTTTTTTGCCTTTCTGTTTCCCCAAATGAAAAGCTATTTTCAAAATTTGTTAAAATTTCTTGAACATCAAACACTGGAAAAGACCCCTTTTGATTAAAACTATACTGTTTTCTGCACTCCTCCTCCGATTTAAACTTGGCAAAATAAAAATATACCTATAAAAATTGTTTATTGACTTTCTCCATGAAAAACATCTCCTATTTTCTGACTCCTTCTGCTGACATTAACAACAAAGTTATTCAATGGACAACTTCTCTGCCCAACAGTGGGTGCACTGGGAAGGTAAGTCCAACAGGTTGAGAAGAATTCCTGCACATTTATGTGTTGGGAGATGAACAGACCCTCATCTTCTGGACAAGGGTGCATGACCTGCAGTGGGAATGTGGCTGAGGAGGCCTTGGGTTTCCACTTCAGCTACAAGGCAGCATTTTAAGCAGCAGCCTGCATAAGTTCTGAACACAGCCCATCCAGTGCAGGTTCTGTCTCCAACAGGAAAAAGACACAACAGGAGAAATGCACATGGTGTTTCTACCAAAAATACCACTACCTCCAGCTTGGAGAATTTCCTTAGCTTAAAGTGACTTATCTATTTAATAATCCCACTGGATTGCTCCTCTAAGTACTTGTCCAGTCTCCCCAGTGCCCCAGGTAAACTTTTCACGCCCGTAATTCCCCTTGGCAAAGGTTTCCACTGGTCCATTACCCACCGTGGGGGAAATAAGTCCTCTTGTTTGTTTTGAGCTTGGCTCCTGGTGTCTTTGCATGGTGCCTCTCCTCTCCCACATCCTGCACAGATATAATAGAATCATAGAATGGTCTGGGTTGGAAGGGACCTTAAAGATCAGCCAGTTCCAACCCCCCTGCCAGCAGCAGGGACACCTTCCACTAGACCAGGTTGCTCAAAGCCTCATCCAGCCTGGCCTTCAACACTTCCAGGGAGGAGCAGCCACAGCTTCTCTGGACAACCTGGGCCACTGTCTCACCACCCTCACACCAAACAATTTCTTCCTCACATCTCATCTCCATCTCCCCTCTTCCAGTTTCAAGCCATCACCCCTTGTTCTGTCACTCCCTGCCCTTGGCCAAAGTCCCTTCCCAGCCTTCCTGGAGCCCCTTCAGGTACTGGGAGGCCACTATAAGATCTCCCTGGAGCCTTCTCTTCTCCAGGCTGAAGAGCCCCAACTCTCTCAGCCTGTCCTCACAGCAGAGCTGCTCCAGCCCTTGCATCATCCTCGTGGCCTCCTCTGGACTGGCTCCAGTAGGTCCTTGTCCTTATGTTGGTGGCCCCAGAACTGGAGGCAGTACTCCAGTTCAGTACTGCTTGGGGAGGAAGGTTTCCCACATATGAATCATCCACAACACTCCCCAGAGCATTTCTTGATGCCCTCCATTCATGTTAAGTAACCAATAAATTTCAACAGCATTCAGCTTGTGAGGGCTGATAAGATCACAGTGAGAAAGGGGACACTGCCAAAAATATGGAGCTTTTTAAAGGATGTGCCATATAATGCTTTTAACATTTGTAGTCCTTAAGGCCAAAGGGATCATTAGATCATCTACTGTGACCTGTATCATGCAGGCTGGAGAATTTTGACTGCTTACCCCCAGGCTGAACTCAATAATAACTGGTGTTTAAGTGAATGGGTAACACTGAAGGTATTAAAAGCACCAGCACATGAAACTGCAACTCCAGTAGCATGGAAGGAGAACCAATATGTCAACTGGGGGCCACCATCCTGGAACTGGAGAAGGAAAAACTAGTGCCTAAATTCACACAAGTGAGGTAAGGAAGGCAGGATGCTGGTGGCTACTGCATGCATATTAGCTGGCATTAGGGGCTCCAGGAAGGCTGGGGAGGGACTTTGGACAAGGGCAGGGAGTGACAGAACAAGGGGCGATGGCTTGAAAGTGGCAGAGGGGAGATGGAGATGAGATGTGAGGAAGAAACTGTTTGGTGTGAGGGTGGTGAGACACTGGTCCAGGTTGTCCAGAGAAGCTGTGGCTGCTGGTCCCTGGAAATGTTCAAGGCCAGGTTGGATGAGGCTTTGAGCAACCTGGTCTAGTGGAAGGTGTCCCTGCTGATGGCAGGGGGATTGGAACTGGATGGTCTTTAAGGTCCTTTCCAACCCAGACCATTCTATGATTCTAAATCAATTGCCAGCAAGCGGGGCAGATATGATACATAAGTGCAAATGGTGGAAGGACAAGCTAAGATGTGCACAGGGTGCTGTATTTTCATCGCGAGTTTCAATGGAGTGCTTACACAGACACCTGCCAATGTGCAGGTGGTTGTCTCTGAGCACCTGGAGAACCAGATGACACAACATGACCATCACTAGTAAATGTGGTCACCCTCTAGGCACATGTCAGCCAGAGCCAACACTTGCACTTGGTGATGAGAAGCATTTTGCCCTATGCTGCTAAACCTTCAGTCTAAAATATGGCAGAAATATATGTTTCATCAGCCCTACAAATCAGGCTCAACCTTGTGAATGCCTCATGTAACTCTACGTAGAAAGGTCAAGGAGGGAAACATCATTTTACATTAAGAAAGCTCTGAGCAGGCACCATTTGTCTGCAGAAGAGTGTGGCCAGGCCTGTTTCACTGCTGGGCACTGGGGACAGCAGCCTTCTTCCACCATCTGTGTATAATAAATGAAGAATTTGGGTCATAAAAATTTCTACCCTGTTTAAGATGCACGGTATTGCTTTTCTCAAGCTAACTGCCCCTGGCAGTTCCAGTTAATACTTCCGTTTGAAATAAAAACCTTTAAAACCTTTTAAGTTGACATTTAAAGTAATTTGGGAAACAATGTGAAAACATAATCGCTCTTCCAGGGTCTTTTTGCAAGGTATGGAGTTTAGCAGCTCTGTAAATCGTTTGCCCACGGCAGACAGTCTCTGTGAAGCCTGAGGAAGAAATGTTTATCCTGGTTGTGCAATACCATCTCTGGCTCCCAGCCTGGCCTTGCACTGCTATGATAGTTGTAGATGCATCTTTTATCCAAGGATTTGTACCAGCTAATGGGACAGTCCTAGTAAAATAATATTGGAGCAGGTAAAGATGCTTAGGGAAACCTTGGCACTCTCCACAATGTGGGGCACATGGCAAATCTGAGCCTTCCCTATGTAGGCTGGAGCCATCCATCTATGGCAAGTGATGAATGGAGCAGCCTGACATGGGCTCATGGACTTATGTTCCACCATCTACACAGGGTCTGGCTCTCACGTCCCACCTGCCTGCGGGGCAAAGGGCTGTACCTCATCATTTCCCAGAGGGAACAGTGAGTCACCCCTTCCTGGGCAAACCCCTCTGCACCTGCAATGACCCGTGGCAAAGGAAGTAGGAAGATGGTTTTGTGCAAAATACCCCAAATGTTTCCACTTTGCAAGGGTTGGAAGGGTTCATTTTCCTGGCACTTATTTTTAGCCATTTTTCCACAAACATTTTTCCGCTCAAAAATACAAGTTTTTGCTGGTTTGGGGGTTTGTTGGTTGTTTTTTTTTAAATTATCATGTGCTTGGAAGCCTGCCTTTAGCAAGTGCATGGCTGAAAAGCTGTCTGTGAAATGAAGAATTACAAACATTGTTTCAACTCATGATTTTGTTTACATAGTTTGTGGAAAAATGGTAGAACTTCAGTGATGTCAGAAAATTTTTCTCAATAGTTTTGTTTTAGGAGAACTTTCCGGTAAAGACATATCTTTACATGCACCACACCAAACACAGGCAACTTTGATCTTCACTAGTGCTCTGAGTTTTACTGTAAAACAAATGAATAGAATTTCTCAAGAGAAAGGTTTATCACAAAAAAATCCAATCCCCCCCACCCAAAAAAAATCCCACCAAAAACATGGAGGGGGAATTGTTCTGAAATTGATTCCAAGTTAATCTGTTCCAGTTAATCTGCAGCTGTATTGCTGTTAATCTGAGAGACTCCAGTTTAGATCAGTCCCAAGGGGCACATGGTGAAAGATTTCCCAAAGGCACTCACCAAATATATCATGAAGAGAAAATAAGACATGTATTTACTGAAGGCACCAGGGGCAGACTTCATCTGATGGTACATCAGACGATCAAGGTCTACATCTGGTCTACATCTACATCAAGGTCTACATCTGAGCTACCTACCTTACATCTCTCTATAGGCAAAAGAGATCAATATGGGATATAAGCTATATGAATGGCTATGAGGAAGATGTCCAGGTTCCATCGTCCTCAACCTAAAGTAGATGCCTACATTTGGTCATGAAAATCACATGTGAAATATGATGGGGTTTTTTTTCCCCATTCAATATAAAGAAAATCCTGTGATGAATTGTCATTGGCAACAAATTTAGAAAATAACATATCTTAAGTTGACCAAGTGTCTCTAGGGCAGATGGGCAGGTGGCTATGAGTGTTGTGGTGACACTCCTTAATTACTTCCATCAGTTAATAAGTTTTTAAAGATAATCCTGGAGTACCAAGCACAAGGCAGATATTCAACACTGTCCAGGAGCAGGAATATCTATTCTGCCAGGGTTTCCAGTGTTTTGTAAAATGAGAAATCATTCCCATTTAGAATTAAAAGCTAAATGTTGCTATTGCCTCCAGGATAAAACTACTGAAAGAAGGTGTTTTGTTAGACTGTATTGCAGGATGTAATTTATTTTGACTTTTACATTATATCGGCTTTTAAGGATAACCAATTATGTAGAACTACATAAGCTACTCTAATAGAACAGGGTTGTGTTATGATATAAAATTCAAATTGACATAAATTGAAACTACGTTATCAAAATGCAATGTTTTGACTTTTTCCTGACCAAGAACTGTCATTCTCATTTGAACAAGTTCCTGCTTGATTTCAGAAAGAATAGCATTTTCCAGTGAAAAACTTCTTGGTCAAAAATATTTTGACTGACTCTTCTAGGGATAGAAACAGAGAGTGACTGCAGCAGAAATAAATGCTCTGGCTTTTCTGCCTGAGTCATTCTGCTCAACCTTATTCTATCCACCTGGGGGTCTATGGGCCAGAAGTGGAGCTGGTACCAGGGCACGTACAGTCATACACAGCTGGGCACATCCTTTCTTGCTTTAGACAACAATTATGGAGTCCCAGTGACATCCTGCACTTTGCTGAGAGACCAACCTTCATGATAACCCCGAGATCATCTGAAATTGTCTTACCTATAGGGATTGTCATGGAAAAAGAAGTCTTGGTGGTCTCCTTCTCTGCTTGGCTTAGGAGCAACTGATCATGCACACTGGTGTGTACCTGCCCATTTCAGGCACTGTGTAAGAGAAAGATTTAGGATCAGCAGACCTGGTATTGATGTTATTACCATAGTCAGAATATTGGGACTTAGCCAACAGGAAAAAACAAATGGCTTCCCCTTTCCCAAATTTTGGATTTTTTCATCAAAGTTCTGTGGAGCAGATGGGAGGTTTCCACTCTGCACTTTTCATCTGAAAAATGCAAAGTTTTTGAGGTGGTCATTTTCTTGCTACCCAGCAGGTCAAGCGTCAAACATCCTTCTTTGCCCCAGAGACAAGTTACTGCCAATCTGCTGCTGATGGTAACCTGTGAGCAGCAGAAATTGTCACCGAGGACCCTTTTAGACTGCGGCTCAGGGCAGTGACTCCTCCCAGCTCCCACTGAAATAGGTCCCAGAGAAGTAGTTCCAGGGATGTGGTTAAATCGAGTCCCTGCAGATTGGGAACCTCTGATCTAGGAAAGAAATGTGATTTTTTTCCCCTGGTCCCCTTGATGCACACAGCATTTCTGGAGTTTTTCATCATCAGAGAATCATAGAATGGTTTGGGTTGGAAGGGACCTTAACGATCATCTCGTTCCACCCCCCCTGCCATGAGCAGGGACATCTTCAACCACATCAGGTTGCTCAAAGCCTCATCCAACCTGGCCGAGAACACTTCCAGGGAGGAGCAGCCACAGCTTCTCTGGCCAACCTGGGACACTGTCTCACCACCCTCACACCAAAGAATTTCTTCCTCACATCTCATCTCCATCTTCCCTCTTCCAGTTTAAAGCCATCACCCCTTGTTCTGTCACTCCCTGCCCTCGTCCAAAGTCCCTCCCCAGCCTTCCTGGAGCCCCTTCAGGTACTGGGAGGCCGCTAGAAGGTCTCCCCAGAGCCTTCTTCAGGCTGAATAGTCCTAACACTCAAGACACAGAGAGATGTGGTCATTGCTGCAGAGGTGCCCATCTGTGTCCACGAAGCATTTTCAATGCCCTGACGCTTCATTTCAGTGCTTAGCTTTACTGAGTCCTAGTTCTACCTTTACATTTAGTTGTTAACTTGGAGTAACACCGTCCTGAAGATAGAAGCTTCCCTCATTTGGAGCCTTCAGAATTTATACAGTGGGTAAAATTACCCATTGCTGAGATAAAGTGGTTACTTGCCCCAAAGAGTCTCCAGTCAAAGCCTTGCTGCAGAGAAGACTCGTGGTCAGGGTCTGACCCACACAGGCTCCATTCACATGTGTTTTCAGCTCCTTAACACATGCTCTAGGACCATTATAAATACGTTTTCCATCTAGGCCCTTCCTAACCCACACTGAAAATGATGGTCTTTTAGTAAAATTTTATGCCGTGCTTTAAGGTTTATGAGTCTGTAACACGTAATTTACCCCTGGTAAGGGACGCAGCGGTGGTTTCATACCCTATGTAATGCTCAGCCAACACCAGCCCTAAAGATAGATCCTCAGTGTTTAAATTGTGAAAAGAATGAAAGAATGTTGATGACATTTTCTTTTCTTTGCTCCACTAAAGACAAGAGAGGTTCATGTAAAACATAAGCTCTGGCCCCTTTCCAACATTAATGCAATCTACTGCAAAAGTGCTCACTTTTTTAATTAAGTTGGAATGCTGCTACCCTTCACAGGAATGCAAAATGAACCGGTTACTGACAGAGGGAAGGGCTAATGACTGCAATCTGCTCTTAACTGAACAGAGCAAGGCATTGCCACCTCCGCTGGGTTTTGCTCAGGAGCAAAGTTTGCTCAGTGGAGCAAGCAGCGAGCAGAGTTGGGTCCCGGCAAGCAGAGAGCCTGTTCAAATATCTAATTAATAATTCTGCAAGCCTCTTCCCTTTTCAGTGAAGTCACCATGATCAAGTGGCTGGGATGTGAATTTCATAGGCTGATCTAGTTTCTGAATAAATAAAAGTCTGGAATTTTTTTTTTTTTTTTTGAACTTCAAATGGCTCAAAATGAAGAATCTACACCCCCTCCACATGTGCCCATAGCAAGCTGTTTATGAAAGTAGAGCATAAAATATTTGATCATGGTTTTGATCCAGAACATGCAAACATTTGTCCTCTTGTGCTGGCTTCACCTGGTGGCTTTCATTTTCTTCGACATAAAGACAGGGTGAAGCAAAGTAATAGAAAAATAGAAAACATCTTTGTCGAAAATGAGATTGCAGCTGTGTAACTGGAGTGCACAACCATAAATCAGAATGTCAAATCCAAAGCACATGACTTTTTGCAAGTTCTCCATGTGTGCTATAATGTGATTACAGCCTGGTTACTATTATGATTTAAAACAAAGTCTTTCATGCTAGAAACAAAATGCGGAATGTGAGCAGCCTGGGGGAGAGAGACGGGAGACTTATCCCTGACTGTCAGAGGTGGGCTAGAGGGTTTCAAGTGCTGCTCCGCCAGGTGCGAGGGGACGAGGGAAGGACTCAACCCCAGCTTTGGCAGCTATCTTAACATCAGGGACAAATTAGCTGGTGGTGTTCGGCTCTGTCTAACAATCCTCAATTAGGGATGGGGTAGGTTTCTGTCTCCCCACATAGTAGAAAATCCTGAAGCCAAATACACAGATTACAGAAGTCATTCTTTTCTGTCTATCACATAAACAAATGGTCCAGCTGTTATTGCTAAGATTCCAGTTTGAAAACTTGGACTTTCTTGTATAAACTTCAATGTAATGGTATTTAAAGTGTCATAGACAATAAGCATCTAATCCTAGTCAATAAATTGCAGACTAGTTGCATGAGCTTCGAGAGCTGTTAAAGACAGCTGTGCTTTTTTTGTAATTCAAGTCATTTCCAAATTGGGCAGCCCTCCTGGTGTATTTTCAGACAAACACAGTGTGCTCAGAAAATGTGTTGTTTGGAGCAGCACGAGCATGAACGCAAGGGCGTCACATCACCCAGAGACAGAGTGGAGATTGCATTCTCCATTTCTAAGAAGCTCAGGTTGACAAGGGAGAATTGCTGAGATGTCTGTGAAATTAGCAAATGGTCCTACAGATCTCCTGAGGGAAAAACCTGGCCCCTGCGGAGAAGAAGGGGAATATTCTTATTAACTTCAGTTGAGCCAGCAATATAAATGGGTCCATAGAGAATCCCATTCCTTTCAGAGAGAGGGGAAAGAGGGCAAACATTTTTTAACTATCACTCAGCTGTTTTGGAGAAACGACAGCCTGTAAGGGCTGAAGAGGGTGGACAAAGCAATATTTTCCCGGAGCCGGCTTGCTGCCGTGCTGCTGAGGAAGGCTGGCTGGAGCCGCATGGGCTCCACCAATGTGAGGTGTCTGGGACACATCTCAACGCATGTGACTTCTCCTACTGAGATCAAACACGAGGGGTCAGAACAGGGTTCCCTGGGTAGCAAATTTTGGGATCATGATCATAGTTTTGCAGAAAGAGCGGCAACCACCAGCCTCTCTAATTCCTCTTGTTGACCTCAGTAGGAGATCAACGCTTCTGAAGACCAGACAGGTGCTTGCAATAAGCTTTCAGAGCCTCCCTACCAGGCTCAGGGTGGAAATCTTGGCTCTGATATATATTTGCAAGGTATTTCAAACGTTACATTTGAAACTGGTTAGCACAGGGTCACTGCCTGGTATTGCGAGGTGCCCTGCGGGATTTGGTTGAGTTGAAAGGTGTCTGCGCACTTGCTGCTGGGCTGTCACTCTCCCTCCATTGGCAGCTGTGGTGAAAAACATCCAGTTGAGCTATTTCAAGGGTATTTTTCCACATCTGTGAGCACTGGGCAGATTAATCTTTCTTTCCCTCTCACCCCCCTGTAAGCCATTTTATGACCATCAGACAGTTTACACCTGAGAAGCAGCCTTGCTTCCTGCAAGTGCTGCTCTGTGGTGCTCAACATCTGCCCCTCAGCACGTATCAAATATCCTTCTCCTTGTCAGCAGCATGAGGAAAACAGACAAGCTGGCGGAGAAAATATAAATCAAAAGCCTCCACTGCAGGGCAGGATTTTGCCAGACCTTTTCATGGGGCCGAGGCCCCGGCACGCTCGCCTGGGGGTGCGCGAGTCCTACTGAGCACCTGCTGCAAGGGCATCCCACCATGGGGCTGGGTTTAAATATGGGCAAGCAAGGTGCTTTTGTCAAACCCATGTCTCCGTGCCTGCATTGGCCCAACATTGAATGGGGAAGGGTCCTGGGATGGTCCTGAGCCCACTCTGGAGCCCCAACCCTGGAGCTGGGAGCTTTAGGTTCGATTTCCAGCTTGGCCGCAGGCTTCCTGTGTGGTCTTGGGCAAATCATACACTGCAAGGTCCACTCTCAGTTTGCTGATATTTTGAGAGAGCCGTGGTTTGGCAGGTGAACGAGCTGCATACGTATGTGGGGAGAGGAGGTTTTATTATTAGCGCCGGTCAAAACACAAGCGCCGGCTCCGTCTGTGCGTGTTGCAATTTTGCAAGCGTCTCAGCGCAGGGTTGGGAGGAGAGCACTCATCGGAGCGTGTGTACGCCAAGGTTTCATCCCCGCCTTGTGTGCAAATGGCAGCATCTCCGGGAAAGCAACCCTTGCTGATCAGAGCAGCCGTGAAACTAGTCCATCATCACGTATGTTCTCAGGAATGTGCGCTTGTGTGGGTCTCTGTAGACAACCCTGATTCATCACCTCCAAAGCATTAATAAAACTCGGCTGGCCCTTCCCCAATATATTGAAAATGATTTGCAATTTGAGAGTGAGAGTCAGTGTTGTTTTTCACATGGAATCAGTTTAATTAATCACACTGTTTGAACAGCTGGGTCCACCACGCATTTCTACTCGAGTTCAGCATTCCTAGAAAACTTGTCAAGTATGAATCAAAATAATACCATCTCCCTGCTTCCAATGATTAATCGCATATCTCTCCTTCTCATTCACACCTAAACATCAGCTAAATCAAAAGCAGCCTCCTTCCCCACCATTGAGTTTGTGGCTACTTGCCAATCTAGGATAAATTATCTAGAGAAGGCTTTGAAAAGCTCTTGGTTTACCCTCAAACTTTTGTTATCAATGTCTGTTGCAATTTCACATGTATTTGTAGTCTCTAGGAGCCAGAGACCGCACAGGAAATGTGCACATTCCAAAATTAAGGATTTGTGGCACAGAATTAAAAAATAAAATTAATTTCTAGCATCTGGAAGTCCAAGTGAGGTATTTGCGGGAGGTCTCCAAAGGGCGTCTGAACAAAGGGCCAGAGTTTTGAAGAATATGGCTCTGATTTCCAACGTGAAGTCTGGTATGTCCCGAACATTTCTGTTTGCTTAAAACAAGACTTTGTCTTTGGCTTTGCAGCAGTTTGCCGACACAGATGGTGGATCCTGGTCACTAGCACCATGTGTGTATTGTGAGCTTGAGCTATCAGGGTTCATCCATGAAGCAGTGGCAGTGCAAGCAAGGATGAACACACAAGAGGTGAACACATCAGGGATTTCTCCTTGAGTGCCTCCAGGTCTGGGGTGGCTTTTGGCAAGTGGATACAAGTTACAGCCCCACCAGCCCTACGGAACAAACAACTGGTTTTGAGAATGCAAAAGTGAAGATCTCTGTAAAAACAAGGGAGAGCTTCAGGCAGAAATGAGAAGTTTGGCTCTTCAAGGACAGAGAAGAACGCTTTAGGCTGTTCAAATTTCCTACCCCAATGGAATCATAGAATCATAGAATGGTTTGG
>NW_010301391.1:2816-3502 GCF_000700745.2 Antrostomus carolinensis | reverse complement strand
GCATCCAGCCAGGGTCAACCCACCACAAATGCTTAGGACACAATTTTGCCTTAGACAAATTTGAAAGAGCATAGTATAACACTGACTTTATTAAAGCCATTCTTGATTCATGTCATGCTCTAATCATAACCAGATTTAAATTCTTTAATGATATGATTAAAGAAAGGCTTCTAATATATCCCTTCTAGTTTACTCACTTTCTCTGATTTTTTTAATTTGAAATTTTCAGTATGATGTTCTGTCTTGCTCTACTACTGCTCCCACTGAAATCAGCAATGGCCTAGTATTCATACAACCAATATCTAGAAATCTATTAATTCCTTTCTTCTAGGTTGGTAATGATATTAACATGCTCTATATGCAGTAGGCAGATTTTCCTCCTGGGGCAGTGTAATTAAAGTTAAAGTTTAATTCCACATCTCTTTCCTTGAAATGGGTTTATTATCTGTGGAAGATACGGGGGCTTAAAATAACACTTAAAATAACTGAAGGTTATCCAAATTTACACTTTGTTCAAATTAGGAAGAGAAACCAATTCTGAGTTTGATTCAAAGTTTTAATTACTTAAAAAAAAAAAAAAAAAAGTTCTAAATACTTTATCCCTAAACATAAAGAAATGTAAGGAGAGCCATTGCCTTTTCAGCACTCCATGCTGTTTTTCAATACAGACTTCAGGTTTTGTTGAA
>NW_010301391.1:546-2789 GCF_000700745.2 Antrostomus carolinensis | reverse complement strand
GAAAGAGTGCTTCCAGTGATTGCACCAAAATCACAGAATCACAGAATGTCAGCGATTGGAAGGGACCTCGAAAGATCATCTAGTCCAATCCCCCCGCCGGCTGTTATTCTCCATTCCCTTTTTTATTAAGATACACACCTGCTAATCCCAATAGTTAACCTTCTGCCTTCCCTATTTAGCTCTAGGAAACTTTGTACCCACAAAGCACAGTATTGTCTTCCTGGTCTGATGTTGGTATAGCGGGCAATTAGCTGTTGATTCAGTCTTGAATGTCAAGCTGCGAATAATGTGCCAGTTTCGATACCATTTAACTCAATGTTCAATGTTATTTAGTTCAACCCATGACTTTTCAAAACACGTAAGACTTGCTTTGAAAAGAATAAAGGAAATATTTTTTCTTAATTAGCTATTCTTGACTACTGAGATGAGTCCTGTTTCTCTCTGACCCATGATTTTTTTCTGTTTGCTTTAGGCACTATGTGTGATTTTCCATATAGCGCACACTCAAACTAATAGAGTTTGAAAGTGCTCAGTTGAGCTTAACAAACCTGTGCATGCAGAAAGATGTACAATGATTTTCAAGAGGATATTTCTACACCATCCTTTATTTACACCATAGTCTAGATGCAGCCCAGCTTCTAAAACATAGGCAAAATTTCTAAGTCACTAAAAATATAGGCAGATTCTTAGTGTAATTTTCAGAAGCAGCTATGATTCAGATCAAGTTTCTTTGTGCATGAGATTAATATTTTACACTTCCTTACAATTGTAAAAGGGAATGGAAATAGTGCAAGGACATGAAACTCCCCTCAGTAATGCTTTCATGGGACCTGTGACTAGGCAGTGCTCTCCAACATTCTCTGCAAGAAACAATTAGAGATACTGCAATCTTTAAAGGCTTTCTAACAGTACAGAACAAAAATGTCTAGAGGAACATTACATACTAATTTACATACAGTGAAAAAGAAAGCCAAACATTTAACAAGTTAATTCAAAACCTAAGTTATATAAATGCAGTGTTTCCACCAAAAAAAATTCAAGGAATCCTTGTAAAAACAATATAATGGTACAGAATAAAGTTGGTATGTTTTTGAACTCAATGTTTGGAGGGTTTTTATTTAATCCCAGGATTACTGGGCCTGCTAGTAATAACTCTGGGACGTACATGCCTGAACAGCACCACAATGGGATTCCAGCTGCTCCAGCCAGCAAGTCAGTTTCACTGAGGGCCCAACTTAAATGCCTCTAAGCACGTAGCATGGGGAATAAACAAGAGGAGTTGGAGATGTGTGCGTGCCTGCAGGGCTATGACCTTATTGACCTCACAGAGACATGGTGGGGTGGCTTCCATGACTGGAGTGTTGGAATGGAAGGATACAGACTCTTTAGGAAGGACAGGCACGGGAGATGAGTAGGAGGTGTCTCCCTCTATGTCAGCAACCAGCTGGAGTGTATGGAGCTCCACCTGGGGATGGATGAGGAGCTAACAAAGGGTTTATGGGTCAGGATTAAAGGTAAGGCCGGGAAAGGGGATGTTACAGTGGGGGTCTGCTACAAGCCGCCAGACCAGAGAGACCGAGCAGATGAGGCTCTCTATAGGCAGATAGGAGCAGCCTCACATTCACCAATCCTTGTCCTCATGGGGTACTTCAACCACCCATATATCTGCTGGAGGGAAAACACAGCAGGGCACAAACAATCCAGGTGGTTCCTGGAATGTGTGGATGACAACTTCCTCCTCCAAGTGGTAGAGGAACTGACGAGGAGGGTTGCCATGCTGGACCTTGTTCTCACCAACAAGGAGGGGCTGGTGGGGAATGTGAAGCTCTCGAGCAGCCTTGGCTGCAGTGACCATGAAATGCTGGAATTCAAGATCCTTAGGGCAGTGAGGAAGGCACACTGCAAGCTCACCACCCTGGATTTCAGGAGAGTAGATTTTGACCTCTTCAGGGATCTGCTTGGTCAGGTACCATGGGATGAATTCCTGGAGGGAAGAGGGGCTCAGTACATCTGGCTTATACTCAAAGATGTCTTCCTCCAAACTCAGGAGCGATGCATCCCAACAAAGAGGAAGGCAGGCAAAACCAGCAGGAGGCCTGCATGGATGGACAGGAAGATCCTGAACAAACTTATGATCAAAAAAGAAGCCTACAGAGGGTGGAAGGGGGTAACCTGAGAGGGTTACCTGGAAGGGTAACCTGAGAGGAATATAGGGCCAGGGATCAGGTTAGGAAAGCCAAGGC
>NW_010301391.1:0-209 GCF_000700745.2 Antrostomus carolinensis | reverse complement strand
ACAAATCCACTATCCATCATATTTGAGAAGTCATGGTGGTCTGGTGAAGTTCCTGCAGACTGGAAAAAGGGGACCATAACCCCCATTTCTAAAAAGGGTAACAAGGAAGACCCGGGGAACTACAGGCTGGTCAGTCTCTCAGTGTCAGGCAAGATCGTGGAGCAGATAATCCTAGAAACTCTGCTAAGGCACATGGAAAACAAGAAGGT
>NW_010301390.1:0-38425 GCF_000700745.2 Antrostomus carolinensis | reverse complement strand
TCATTGCCAGGAGGAAGGAGAAGGAGGGGGAAAGCAGAGAACCTCAGACACCCAGTTCAACCACATGGAGTAGGAGAAGACAAAGGAGGTCCCTGCAGCCCACGGAGGTTCAATGGTGGAGCAGAGATCCATGTGTATAGGCTATGGAGGACTTCACACTGGAGCAGAAAAGCTGAGCCCAAGGGCAAGTGTGACTGAAATTGAGACCCCAGAGTCTCTCAATGCCAGAGCAGGGGTGGATGCCCAGAGCCAGGGGGAGAGGAGTTGCACTGGACTGGAGACCTGTCTGCAACCTGTGGATGTCCCCATGCCAGAGCCAGGAGCTGAGCCCGAAGAGGCCGTGGCTCCATGGGAAGCTTGCTCTGGAACGTCTTGTTCCTGGACTTTTATGCTGGGAAGAGTGGTGTAGGAGAACTGACTGAGCCCCCATTCACAGTCCCCTGTGCTGCTGAGAGGGGAAGGTAGAGAAATCAGGAGCAAAGTGATTTGAGCCCAGGAAAAAGGGAGGGATGGGGGAGGGTGTTATAAGATGTGGTTGTTATGTCTCACTGTACTACTTGGATGAATGGCAATGAATTAAATGTTTTTTTCTTCCCCAAGTTGAGTCTGTTTTGCCCATGACCACAACTGGTGAGTGAGCCCTCCCTGTTCTTCATCCTAATCCTATGGCCCTTTTGTTGTGACTCCCGTCCCATCTCACTGGGTGGGGGGAGTGATTGCAGGACCATATGGTCTACCTGTGGTTAAACCACCACACTTTTTTATTCACTTGGAGATTTTACATCCCAGGGAAACAATACCCAGTCTCTTCACCTGAGTCCCTCTCATTCTCTAAAATGCTGGATCTGTTTTTTTTGCCCAGATGTGTCCCTCAGAGCCTTAGACTGCTATTTGTGAAAAGTACTTTGAGGAAAATGTTCGTAATCTTTTCAATAGAAAGCCCTAAGATTTAGGAAATCATCCATAGGCTTTCTGAGCTGTAATTACTATTTCAGCCATCATCATCTTGACTTACTTAATTTCTTATCTTTGGCTACTGTTGTGTTTCCTCATTTCATTTTTCTATAGTCTCAGGCAGGCAGACTGAGACATGCGAGTCCTTAAAATATAGATTTCTCCTCTTGACTGTATAGGAAAGAGCTTTACGTGCCTAGTTCTTGGCAACAGTAGCTCTCAGTGAATATGTTTTTCATAATGAGCAAAGCCTCTCAGGGTGCTCTAAGTAGAAACTGAGTTACAGGATAATTAGGAAATGGCTGTTATAACTCAGATTGTGTGTGTATCTGGTGAGGAAGGATTACAGAGTGGGGAGTGCTATAATTTCTTTGGTGTGCATGTTCTCATAAATGCAAAGTGTTTTCAGAAATAGCAGTTGATACTGAATTCTGGTTGGCAAGTGATAAACACTCAGTATATTTTTCCTACTGTTAATGCTTTTTTTCCTACCAGCTGGAACTTGACCTAATGCAACAAATAAAACTTCAGAATGTTCTTAAAGGCTTTTTTTGACTTAGGCTTAGCCCATAGTGTATGCTTACTTGCAGGGGATAAGAATATTCTGTCTCATGTTTTTGAGTTACTGTAAAAATTCTGGAGGGAAATAATACATTTAAAAGGTTGATTTTTATTTATTAATTAAAATTCTGCAGAATTTTTGATGTATGTGTTTCTGAGACAAACCAAGAAGCTGTTTCTGCTAGTGGGAAGAATTCTGTTCTTAAATTCTCTAGAATTTAAGAACTATTGAGTCTGCAGTAAAAGCAGCATTTATACTGTGTCTGAAATTTGTAGGAATATGATCCCCACACATGCATCCTTATACCTAAATCTGTTTCTCTCTTTTCAAAAACTGGGCCTTATTTGATATTCTGACATGTGTATCAATACCAATTTTTGTTTTATTTTCCTCTCTGAATTTTTAGAAAAATTAACCCCGTCAGATGCTTTTAGTCAGATTGCTATACCTGTGACATATTTACCTTTACTTCTCTTTCAAATTTTGCCAAATCAAAGCACATATTCAAGCTTTGGATCCTTAACAGATGTTACCTTTTTCAGTCCCCCAGTCAGGATAGATTCACTGGGTTAAATGAAGCAGGTGCTGAAAGATCACACCAGATAGCTGACATATCTACTGACTATTTGTGTAGCAAAACCTTTTCCTGTGAAGAATTTTTTAATAAATGCAAGCAAACACTTCAACATTTTGAGAAAGATATGCAGAATATGTAGATTATCAGAGATAAAATACTATGACTGTCCCATCTGTAAGTGTAATGATTCATAAAGGATTTAAGGGGAAATACTAATGCTAATTATTTGACAAGAATAGCAATTTCTAGTAGTGCGAGTTTAATAAAAGAAAAGAGACTGTTAAAATGACCCAATTACTACTCTAAACCTACTAGTTTTACAGGAAAATATAGACAAAAATTACAGATAAAACAAATATGTATTCTATTACCAGCACAAAATTAGTCATTACCTAACTTACAGAATGCTCAAACTCCCCAATTTTTTCATGTTGTGCCTGATACCACTGCGTAATAACTAGCAGATATTGCCAACTTAATGAGTATTTAGTCTTACTAGACAGCTTCTCTCCATAAAAAAAATATAGACGAGAACAAAGATTTTATCTTGCACATGTGTCAAAATAGCAAGAAAGAAATTGATATTCTTTTCGTACTCATTTTTCTGAATAGCTGACATCTGCTTGCAGATATTTCTATCATGTAACAAAGGCTTCTGAGATCATGTTACTTAATTCTTTAGATTGTGTTAAATATTTTAGGGCTCTTTGTTGCATGCAGTAAAAGCCACTCCCACACAGCAGTGCTGAAAATGATAAATCCATTTCTATTAGTGTTTCCATTATGATATTGTCTGAGAATTTTGGTAGTGTGACTTAGTTGCAAAGACTTCTGAATAGCTGTTGATAGATAATATAGAAGGATAAAACAGGAATCCAACAAAAGGAAAGATGAGGAATTCTTTCCTCTGGATTTTTGCTGAAATTTTAATAGGGCTAAATGTTTTACTGATTGCTGTCCCTAGGCAAACATTTATCCTAGTATGGAAGGTTTGTATTAAGCATATGGAATAGAGACAGAGAGCTTGGTTCCTGCATATTTGGTGCAGAATCACTGACTTTTTGAGACTGCAAGGTAGAAGTATGCAGCAACTAATCTCCTGATACTATTTCAGCAAGAGGTAATACAGCAAAGGGAATGCAGTCCAAGATTACAACCATACTAAGCCAGGGAGCTGAGACAGATGAGTGCAGTCAGCATCCAGTTAGCCTCTGTTCTGTTACCAGGCTGGAGTCACCAAGGTTTTACCAAGTAAAAAGGGGAGTCAGAAACTCTGGAGTGAATCTCTCTCTCCTCATCTCTTTTTTTCCCCCCAAAATAGTGTGGATACTATTTTGTGTTGGTCCATAACTTCAACTTTCTGTGCCCTTTGGACATCAAAGCAGTTCCTGAATGTAATTTCTTTATGGTCAGACAGTAACTGATTGGGCATCAGGCATGGGTATAATGTTCGGGATCACACTCCTGGTCATCAGCACTTTGTCCTGCTCACTTGTGGATGTAGTGCTGTGATTCTCCCTGGTGCCTCACCAATGGCAGGGCTGGACCTAGGCCAAAATGGCTCTTCTTTGGGTAGCTCTTATTTCTTCAGGGCAGAAGCTAGTTGAGGGGTTATTTTCTTTTGATTATAAAAATAACATACACAGCTATTGTGTGAGAGTTATGTGTATATTTGTATTGGGTTTGCATGGCAAGGTTTTGCCAGCAGGGAGGCTGCATGGGTGGCTTCTGTGAGAAGCTGCCAGAAGCTTCCCCTCTGTCCAACAGAGCCAATGGCACCTGGCTCCAGGATGGAACTGCCACTGGACAAGGCCAAGCCCATCAGCAACAGTTGTGGTGCCTCTGGGATAACATAGTTAAGAAGGGGAAAAAGTTGCTGTACAACACCAATTGCAGCTGGAGAAGAGTGAGAATATGTGAGAGAAACAACTCTGCAGACACCAAGGTCAGTGAAGAAGGAGTGGGGAGGAGGTGGTCCAGGTGCTGGAGCAGAGATTTCCCTGCAGCCTGTGGTGAGGCGAGGCTGTCCCCCTGCAGCACATGGAGGTCCATTGTGGAGCAGATGTCCACCTGCAGCCCATGGAGGACCCCATGCTCAAGCAGGTGGATGCCTGAAGGAGGCTATGACCTTGTGGGAAGCCCTAGCTGGAGCAACTGCAAAGGGCTTTGGTGGGCACATGGTGTCCAGCTAGGGTCTACCCACCACAATATTCCAGTGTGTCCTGTTCTGCTTACTGACAGAGCATACTGCTGCCTTCTTTCACCCATATCTTTGTTGAACTAGGGCACTCCAAAAGTGTGAAACAGTGCTTGTGAGTTTTTGTGTTCAATTGCTAGCATCAAATCTGTATTCAAAAAACTTTTTTTTTCTATTTCTGGTGATTGCTGTTTTTCTGTTTAAGTCATATTATATTTCACCGAGACAATCTTCCTCCACTGAGTCTGCAAGACCTCAGAGTACATTCAGAAAGTCTGCAATAGACTGATGAAAATTTTAAAATTAAAACACCAAACCATTCAAAAAATCCTTCAACTTTAACTTAAGCAAAGGTAAATTAGGTTATTTGTATGATGCGTACTTTATATTTGTGTCTCAGCTTGCTCTATCTCATATTGGACTAATAGAATTGAGCATGTTCATTCTATTCTATGTCTTCTACTGTGTGGCTTTACTGCAAAACTGAGCATTCTGACTACAACTACTAAACATAGACTTTTACTATAAACTATTCTTCTACAGGTTTTATTATCAAAATAGTGGTATTAGTTACTCCTAAGTTATGTGCCAAGAAAAGCAAACTTATGTATCATTTCATCTTTTGGCAATCCACATGACTTATGCTTTACAGGGTATCTACCATTGTAGCTATCTCAAACCTCTTGCAGCTCTTTGCCAATAGTGGAAAATATTATGTAATAATATTAAATTAAGATAAAGAAAATGGATAATTTAAATGTTTAGAACTGGAAAGTAGTCCATATTGTGATATAAGTCTAGCTTGACTGCTCTATAGCAAGTACAGAATTACAAAACAACTCTTCTCCGTGCCCATCCACGCCTCCCCAAAAAAACCCAAAAAACAAACCAGCCACCACTAACCAACCCCAATGATAAACAAATCCTGCAACAAATATTCCTCCTGTCCTCAGAGGAGGGAATTTAAAGTTACTGATCTAGCTTTACATCTGGTTGTGCTTCCAACTAATACATAGAGGGGAGCACTTTTAAGGACAAATGAAGCAGGTAGACTCAGTCCATTGCCATTTAGGCAAAACCGATTAACTAGAACATAATGTGAGTGTAACTAGCAGAGTAAGAACGTGCTTCATCTCCTATTGATTCATCAGTTGTGAAGCTGTGTCTGGAGTACTGTGTCCAGTTTTGGATTCCCAATGTGAAGAAGATGTTAATGTAGTGGAGCAAGTCTACCAGATGGCACTAAAATGGAGTATATAATCTACAAGAATAAACAGGGAGAGAGAGGTTTGTTTAGTCATAAAAAAACTAAACGGGGATCTTACTGCTGCTGTCAGCTACCTCATGGAAAGCTGTAGAGAAGGTGGAACTGGACCCTTCCTGGAGGTGCACTGTTTACAGAAAGAAGAGGACAGAAGATGCAACAACAGAAAATCCAGTTAGATATTAATTTTTTTTTTTCATCATGAAAGTGATGAAGTGTAGGAACATATTTCCCAGAGAGGCTCCATGTGGAATCTCCCTTCTTGGACATACTTAAAACTCAAATGGATAAGTCTCTGAAGAACCTGATCTAACTGGAATGGATATGAATCAAAGAATCCTCCAGAGGTCCTTCTGGGACTTATCTGTGATTTTATGAACAGTTATTACAAACTTTGTCTAAGAAAATGATGCAAAAGCTGTTTTGACAGGATAACACTTGCAAACCTTTCTGAATAGTGCTGAGTAGATGTTGCATAAAATGAGCAAGGAAAAGTCAACCCAAGTGCTGAACCCTGGGGTCTTCTCTGAAAACAACTGGCTTTGCACCTTTTAGATGTTCTAGTGTTCCTTTTGTAAATACTCAGTTATGTACGTGGTCATATAACTTCAGTGAGGCAGCCAACAATTCTAAAGTTGCAAATGAAGGCCCTAGTATGTGAGTTAGTCTAGTGTTTTTACTGCAGATTTTTCTGCCAGGGGAATCAGAACTACCTCAGAAGTTAGGGTTGCAAATGATTGCACTGATTATTTAATAAATGGGGAACTACATAATTGCTTCACCACAGAACATGATTAATTTGACGTTAGTTGTTGAATACTGCTACAGTAACATAAAAAAAGGATGCATTTAATATATGGGTTATGACTTCTGGGTTGATTAACACCACAAATTTTTTGTGGTACTGAAGCTATACACACATAATTGTAAATAAAGTAATTTGCTTTAACACCATCTAACATATATATATAGATATATATATATTTATAAGGAGGATTTTAAAAATTAAAGCATAAAAGGAAGCACACAAGAGGTAGAAGCAGGGATAGGTGACCTGGGAGGAATATTGAGACACTGCCCATGTATGCATGGGGACAGGGTTAGGAAAGCCAAAGCCCACCTGGAGTTGAATCTGGCAGGGGATGGGAATGGCAATGAGAAAGGTTTCTACAGGTTTATCAGCAGCAGAAGGAATGTCATAGAAAACCTGCTGCTGAATGTATGTGGAGTAATTGCTGGATGTAACTAAAAATCAGAAAATGGCTGTGTCGACACACTAAGGGAAGGTAGTGTTGAGGATGATCCCAGGGGAAAATTACAGCTGGCATATGAAGAATCTTCTCCAAGGCTGCCTCCCTACTAGGCCTGCTGCTTATCAAGGAAAAAAACAAGAGGTGGGAGACAGCGAAGGCTTGCTTTCCAGCTCTTGTCTCGATCGCAGCATGGTACAAGGCTTGATATATGGTATATCTGTGATTCTGAATTGGCAGCTTGGCGCTCCTTTTGACAACTACTTCCGTTTGTGGACCTTGACAAAACCGTAACTCCATACCACTGACCCCCCTCTTTCCCCCTAATAAAGGGCATCTCTAAGTTTTGATAATTTCTACCATAAAAGGGGAACGGCAGTGCCTTTTGCCAATCACCGTAAAGGTATGACTGGAGTCACTCAAGCTCCACCTTGCAGGTAGAAAAATAGTGTAAGAGTAACCCCAAGAAGGGAGGGAATTGTCAGGGAAGACACGATCACAGTCAGGGAAGATGCCATCACCTACAAGTCAGGAACAACTCCATCAGACCTCTGACCCCTGGGACCAGCTGACAGGCTGAGCTTCTCTTCCCCCCTCATTGGGATGCCTTTGGGTAAGACTAAGACTTAGACTTAGCTGAGGATCTTCCTCAGAAACTTAGAAGATCTCTAGAGAATTATTTTATTAATTCAGCACTTTGTAGTAACCTAGCACCCTGCTACCATTAATGGTTTCAGTAATTTGTAACCTCAGTATAAGTATATACTTCTGCAGATAGTGGTTTATCACCGGCAATCCGCATGACTGCATTAATCCTGTTGCTCTGTTAAAGGTGCTTTCATTTGCTTACAGAGTTGCTGCACAATTTCTTGCTGGGCTGCTGCCTGATGAGCCTGTGGGAGTCCATTTCTTGCTGGGCTGCAGCCTTGATAAGACCACGAGAGTCCATAGATTGTGACTGGCTGATGGGTGCGGGACACTATCAAGTGGATCTGGCACTGACATGCTTGGACTTGTGGTATCTCTTTGAACTATGTCCGTCTGTAACCAGCCACCCCAACTGTCCTGTGCTCAGCAGGACCCTGCTGAATTCTGCAGGTTTAGCTGTGCAAATCCATAAATCGTGGGCATGGGAGTGCAATGCACTATTCGGTGCATCTGCAGCTATTGGACCAATAGTGATCAATTGATTTGGTGCATCTGCAGTTGTCGGACTGGTAGTGCTCATTTGGGCATCACTCAGGAACTAAGCCTAGCTGCCCCCAGCTCCTCCAGTTATCTGAGGGTGAGTTGGAATGCAAGGGGGTTTATTTCCCGCTGAATTGCTTTACCACCCTTTTCACGCAACAATGTATCTGGGGCCATAATGACAAAGGATGTAGAAAGAGCTGAGGTACTCAATATCATCTTTGCCTCATTCTTTTACATGAGAATCTCATCTTTGGGAATCCCATCTCCCTGAGATAAATGGGGGAGTTTGGAGTAAGACTTATCCTTGGTAGAGGGGGATCAGGTTAAAGAACATCTAAACAGGCTGGGTGTATGCAAGTCTGATGGAATCACTGGTACTGAGGAAGCTAGCAAATGTCATTGAGAGGTCACTCTTAATTATATTTGAAAAGTTGTGGTTACTGAGAGATTTCTGAGGGCTACAAGAGAGGTCAACCTTCTATGATGAGATGACTGGTTTGGTGGATGAAAGGAGTGTAGTGGATAATGTTTGCTTTGACCTTAGCAAAGCTTTCCAACACATTCTGTCCACATAGATAAGCTGAAGAAGTATGAACTAGATAAGTAGACACTAAGCTGGACTGAAAAGTGGCTGAGCTGCAGTGTTCAAGGGGTTGTGATCAGTGGTGTGAAGTCCAGCTTAATGGTAGTATACCCCAGGGTTGATACCAGGTCCTGTACTGTTTAATATCTTCATTAATAACTTGGATGATTGGTCAGAGTGCACCCTCAGCAAGTTGGAGATGACACAAAGCTATGAGGAGTACTTGATAGATCAGAGAGTTGTGCTTTCATTCAGATGGATCTCAACAGGCTGGAAAAGTGGGCCAATAGGAATCCCATGAAGTTCAACAAAAGATGTCAAGTCTTTCACCTGGGGAGTGTACTTGGTCTGGCTAAGATGGAGTTAATTCTCCTTATAGCAGCCCTCAGAGTGCTGTGTTTTGTATTAGTAGCTAGAAAGGTGTTGATAACACACTAGTGTTTTGGTTACTGCCCAGCAGTGCTCACACAGTATCAAGGCTGTCCCTCCAACATTTCCCCCCCACTGAGTTGGCTGGGAGTGGGGAAGGTCTTGGGAGGGGGCATAGCCAGACAGCTGACCCAAACTGACCAAAGGGATATTCCACACCATATGACATCTGCTCAGAAATAAAAGCAAGGAGAATGAAGGGGGACAATTCATTATTTACGTCTGTCCTCTGGGGTAACTGCAACGCGTACGAGGCCCTGCTTCCTGGGAAGTGGCCAAACATCGCCTGCTGATGGGAAGTAGAGAATAAGTATGTTGTTCTTTTGCTTCTGTGCAGGCAGTTTTGCTTTGCTTCTATTAAACTGACTTTTGTCTCGACCCACAAGTTTGGGGTTTTTGTTCTATCTTATTTTCTCCCCTCCCCATCCTGCTGAGGAGGGGGGTGATAGAGTGGCTTGGTGGGCACCTGGCATTCAGGCAAGGTCAGCCCACCACAGTTCTTTTTGGCGCCAAATATGGGGCATGAGAAATTCAAGATAAGGATAGTAACTGAGAGAGGAGAAGTAATAGACAAAACATGGACTGATGACAGCTAGAGGGAAAAGTGGGACGGCTCAGGGGATTTGCGCTGTTTAATTGAGGTGAGGAGAGAAGGGATGCATTGTGTAAATTGTCTACTTTTTGTCTGGTGTTGTAATGATGTTATTTTGATTTTGGTGTGGGGAATTTTTTTATTTTTGGTTGATGTTAGTGAAGTTTGTGAAGACTGTGTGATGGATGTGGATTTTGATGATAATTCTTATATATGTGATTCACAGAGGTGAGGAGTGGAATGTATTTGGTTTGCGTGGCAAGATTTTGGTAGTGGGGTGGGGGCATAGGGGTGGCTTTTGTGAGAAGCTGCCAGAAGCTTCTCCCATGTCTGACACAGCCAATGCCAGGTGGCTCCAAGATGGACCCACTGCTGGCCAAGGCCAAAAAAAAAAAAAAAAAAAAAAAAAAAAAAAAAAAAAAAAAAAAAAAAGAGGAAGAGAAAATCCTGCACACTGCAGCTAGAGAGAGAGGAGTGAGATGTGAGAGAAACAACTCTGCAGACACCAAGGTCAGTGAAGAAGGAGGGAGAAAAGAAAGTGCTCAAGGTGCTGGAGCAGAGATTCCCCTGCAACTTGTGGTGAAGCCCATGGTGAGGCAGGCTGTCCCACTGCAGTCCATGGAGGTCCATGGTGGAGCAGATGACCACCTGTAGCCCATGGAGGACCCCACACTGGAGCAGGTGGATGCCTGAAGGAGGCTGTGACCCCGTGGGAAGCCTGAGCTGGAGCATTTTGCTGGTAGGACTTGTGACCACATGGGGGACCCGTGCTAGAGCAGCCTGTTCCTGAAGGACTGCACACCATGGAATGGACCCATGCTAAAGCAGTTCGGGAAGAGCTGTCATTCATGGGAAGGACTCACGTTGGAGAAGTTTATGGAGGACTGTATCCTGTGGGAGGAACCCCACACTGGTGTGTGGGCAGGAGTCCTCCCCCTGAGGAGGAAGGAGTGGCAGAAATAATGTGTGATGAACTGACACCAACCCCCATTCACACTCCTCCCCTGTGCCGTTGCGGGTAAGAGGTGGAAATTGGGAGAGAAGTTAAGCCCAGGAAGAAGGAAGGGGTGGGGGGAGGTGTTTTAAGATTTGGTTTTATTTCTCATTATCCTCTGGTCTGATTGGTAATAAATTAATTTTTTTTTTCCCCCAAAGTCAAGTCTGTTTTGCCCATGTCAGTAACTGGTGGGTCATCTCTCTCTGTCCTTATCTCGACCCATGAGCTTTTTGTTATATTTTTCTCTACCTTGTCCAGTTGAGGAGGGGGAGTGATAGAGTGGGCTTTTGTGGGCATCTGGCATTCAGCCAGGGTCAGCCCACCACAGGGAGGAATAACCCCAGATATCAATACATGTTGGGGACCAAATCAATGGAAAGAAGCTTTGCAGAAAACACATGGGGGTCCTGGCCAACACACTGAATGTGAACCAGCAATGTGTTCTAATGGCAAAGGTGGTCAACAGCCTCCTGGACTGCACTACGAAGAACAGTGCCAGCAGGTTGAGGGAGGTGATCCTTCCTTTCTGTGGTAACAAATAGAAGAAAAGAATGCCATGAAAAAATTATTTATGACCTAGAAGCCTGATTGCACACCTAAGAGGCAGCTTCTGCAGTGTAGACTTTCATAAATTAATTTGTGAAATGCTACTGGAAGATCTTGTCCTGTTTTGAGAGGATCTGAGTTTGGGTAATTTGGGAATGCTGAGCATTTAGGCACCTGGCTGCTGATGTCCAGAGTGAAGGTCCTGTTTTCAGGCTCCCAGGTTGGGGTATGTATGATAAAGTGGTCCCAGAAGCCAGTACTCTGAGTAAGAGGACCACATAGATTTGGATAAAGGGAAAATATAGAAGAACAGGATGTCACTGACGTCCCATCACTTTTGAGAACTTAGGTGTCTGCTTGTAGCCCTGAAACAACCCATCTAAAACGGGCAGTATGGCACCTCTCCAGTTCAGCTTTCAGAAAGAGATAGAAGTTACTGCTGTCTGTAAATGATGTCAGTACTTGCCTTTTATACAATAGTCCTGAGGTTAGAACCCTTCCCTCAGGTTTGAGAAACTTAATTTCAGTCTCTTCAGTATATCTTATAAGATGTGATAAAAGCTTTAGATAAACTGAAATATGTGGAAAAAATTAAGATAAATTAAAAAATATGATGTAAAATTCTTTAACTTTTATTTTTTGTTATCACCCTTGAAGTGATTTTGATATCCTCTATGGAATCAAAATGATTTTGATATCCTCTATGGAATCAAAAATAATTTAAGACATGCATTGCCCCTCATTCTTGGCCTTTTAATCTTAAATGTTCCTCACATTTCAAAAGTCTCATTTTATGATACACTTGCTCAGATTATAACTCTAATTATGATACCTGTTAATCTATGTAGCTTAGTTGACACTGTATGCGTGCTGATGTAAATTTACAGCCTTAGACATCTTATTACATATACCAAATATATTATTATACTTTGTCCTTTTAAACTCTGTATTTAGTTATGAGTTAGCAATTAAATATTTATGTTGCATACTTATAATAACGCTCCTATGAAATAAAGAAACTGAGGTATCACATATAAAAAACATGGATTAAAAATATTTTTCTGTATCTACTTTGGTTATAATAAATCTCTTGGTAGTCATCAAGTCTGAACTTGCTTGTTGGCATTTTGTTTCATGACACAAATGGTAAGGATAATTGTGCATATGGTTTTCTAGTGTCTCAGCTGTTGCAGAATTGAATGACTGTCTGAAAACTTAGCTGGAAGGTAGATTACTGTATTATTTTTTCTTACTATGCATTGTGTGGTGACTATAATGATAGAAATATTTAGAAAACTGTTCTGCTTTATGCCTGGGTCTTCAGAGTGGCAGAAATGTCTCTTAATCAGGTGCTTTGGTTGTCATATGGCTCTGTAATTTCTTACCTTCTGTTTGTTTGTCAGCTTCATGAATGCTGTACTTTTCCATAGTGTATTTCAGTCTAAAAGGAAATAATTAAAGTGTGAACATCATAAGTTGCATACATTTGACCTGATTATGTACAAATGTGTTCAGTATATCATATTTGCACACAGTATTTGCAATCTTCAGCAGCAGTTATAGCAGAAAGCCCGGTGAGTACTTTGGGAATTAGTAGAGTCCAGGAATTGAGGACATAACCAGGTGGATAGATGATGGTAGAGCAGTGGGTGTGGTTTATCTTTATTTCAGCAAAGCATTTGACACTGTCTGCCACAGCATCCTCATAGCTAAACTGAGAATGTGTCGTCTGGATGATCAGGTACTGAGGTGGATTGTGAACTGGTTGAAAGGAAGAAATCAGAGAGTTGTGGTCAATGGGACAGAGTCTAGTTGGAGGCCGCTATCTAGTGGAGTCCCTCAGGAGTCAGTACTGGGACCATTACTATTCAATATATTCATCAGTGACCTGGATGAGGGAACAGAGTGCGCTGTCAGCAAGTTTGCTGATGATACAAAGCTGGGAGGAGTGGCTGACATGCCAGAAGGCTGTGCTGCCATCCAGCGAGACCTGGACAGGCTGGAGAGCTGGGCGGGGAGAAATTTAATGAAATCCAACAAGGGCAAGTGTAGGGTCTTGCATCTGGGAAAGAACAACCCCATGTACCAGTGTAGGTTGGGGACAGATCTGTTGGAAAGCAGCATAGGGGCAATGGACCTGGGGGTCCTGGTGGACAGCAGCATGACCATGAGCCAGCACTGTGCCCTCGTGGCCAGGAAGGCCAATGGCATCCTGGGGTGTATTAGAAGGGGTGTGGTTAGTAGGTCGAGAGAGGTTCTCCTCCCCCTCTACTCTGCCCTGGTGAGGCCGCATCTGGAGTATTGTGTCCAGTTCTGGGCCCCACAGTTCAAGAAGGACAGGGAACTTCTTGAGAGAGTCCAGCACAGAGCCACCAAGATGATTAAGGGAGGGCAACATCTCCCTTATGAGGAAGGGCTGAGGGAGCTGGTCCTCTTTAGCTTGGAGAAGAGGAGACTGAGGGGTGACCTCATTAATATATATAAATATGTAAAGAGAAAATGTCAGGAGAATGGAACCAAGTTATCTCAGTGATGTCCAGTGGCAGGACAAGGGGCAGTGGGTGCAAGCTGGAGCATAGGAGGTTTCATGTAAACATAAGAAAAAACTTTTTCACTGTGAGAGTGACTGTCCACTGGAACAGGCTGCCCAGAGAGGTTGTGGAGTCTCCTTCTCTGGAGACATTCAAAACATGCCTGAAAGCCTTCCTGTGTGATTTACTGGAGGTGATCCTGCTCTGGCAGGGGGATTAGACTAGATGATCTTTTGAGGTCCCTTCCAATCCCTAACATTCTGTGATTCTATAATTTCTTTAGTTGAAAATCTCCCAATGTTACATGATTCACAGTAAAGGTTTCTTATAGGAACTGCTGAAAACTACTCTGCTTTTCTTTTGTCTTTGAATAATACTGGGAATCACCAGATAGCTTTACTAGACATAGTCTAACAATATTGGCTACAACCAAAGAACATGCAGTTACAGCTCAGAAGACCTTAGAATATGTGATACAAGACAAATTTTTCATTCTGCCTCTGAGCTTATTTTAGTATGCAATCTAAAATAATTTACAGATCTAGATATCTTTGATAATCTCTTTCATTATATAAAGCTACAAACAGACAGCTCCTATGTCTCTAGTCCATGCACTATGCCACTACAACAGAGTAAATCCTAGTCATTTAAACTGCATTATTGTTATTCCAGAATTTTATCTGTGAGAATGGAATGAAGCTATGAGATTAACTAATACAAGGAAAATAGCACATACTTTAGTGTCCCAAGGTGGAAATTCTTTCAGGAACTGAGAGTTACTTGTACAAAGCTGGATGTAATATTATTTTGAAATCTCAGATCCAAGTCATTTTGGACAGCATCTGTCTAAAAATGATTAAGTTATGTTTATTTATGAGCATAACTGAACTTCCTAGGTTTTTTTGGTGTATTTCTTTTTACAGATATCACTCTGTCACCAAGATTTTTGTTTCAGAAGCATAAATCATGCAAATTCTAACTCCAGAGGTCAGCTTTAATCCATAGTGAGTGTAACTTTCTAGAATGCTTTTGAAGATGCCTGATAAAAATGTTTGTATTTTATGAATTGTGAGAATGTGATCCTACTATAAACAAAACATTAAACTAAGTGGATGTCAAAACCTAAAGATAAGGTGTTATTTGAAGTGTGATACAGTCATCAAATTGCAGCTAGGGCTTTGCTATTGTCAGTAGGAAAAAATATCATAGAACTCAAAACCATGCAATTTGGAGTCAAGTATTGTCATCTGTCCTTATGGAATATGGATGTTGTAACAGAGAACTCTCCAGAAATTGTAGTGATTGAAATGTATGGCTTTTCATGCTCTGCAAGTGCTGGAGCAAGTAATTGTGGATAACTCAGTTAAATCCAGTGCAAAGTTGCTCTCGTATACTTAAATTACTTGGTAGACATGCAACTGCATGGTGATTTTGGATACTCATAGCTGGAGATTTTTTGAAGTCTTAGCTAAAAAAATGGGACTTCCAACTGAACTAATCCTGTTAGTGGTGTTTGTTACAAATATTTATAAGTTGGAGAGAAAAAACAATAGCAAAATGCAAAATGTAGTAATGTGCTTGAGAAGCTTAGATTGAGTATTAAATACAGTTTAGTATTTGATGACAGACCAGAGCCATGGATCTTTAAAGCCATCACATGTGTCAGTAAAGTATTTTGTAGCAGGAAGAACTGCTGTGCCCACGTCTGGAGCCATCAGAACCCTGTGATGATCACAGTGAGTAGCACAGAACTGAGCACAGTTATGTGAGGCTGAAAGAGAGGTCTCTGCTGCAGGGCAGTGCAGAAGATGAGATTTTTCTCTTTCCCAAGACCTCAGGGTGGTTAAAGTGCTGTTCTAAAAGGCTGGAAGAGAGGCTTTGAATATCTTTAGGCTGAGCTTGAATTTCTGTGAAGAACACTGTAGATGCTATGTTTTGTGCTGATCATGCTCTGCCTGGCACAATTAAAGACTCTTCTTCTCAGACTGGACCCCTCAGGAGATACAGACTGGGCAACTGCTGGCTGTGAATAGTGTCTTTTCAGTCCTCAGCCCTAGATGGAAACCAAGTTTGGCTTTCCTGTGTGGTAGCAGTTGTGGACTTGCCTGAAGTACAATTCAGATGGCAAAAAAAGTGTGATGACAAACTTGGCAGAGTTTGAGGACTGCACTTTTTGGTTTAAGGTCTGGAATCTTCCAATAACACATCTGGAGATGTTATTGGAAATCACATCCCAAGGACAAATAGCAACTGGAAGCTAGCTTCAGTGTTGGTGAAATTATTATTATTTTTTTTTAAATGCCATGTTTCACTGAGGTAAACACTGAAAAAAGTTTGCTCTTCAGTAAGTTCTGAAGGCAGAATGAAGTCCTCTGTCTTTCACTCTGGTGACCTGGGAATTGTAGTATAACACTTCGAAATATTGGTCATCCCTTGCTGTGGTGAGTTGCCAGCTGCCATCTAGCCAGCAGCCAAGCCCCCACCCAATCACTTGCTCACTTCCCCCAGCAAATTAGGGGAGAGAGTTGGAAGGGCACAAGCAAGAAATACTCATGGGTCAAGACTAAGTTTAATAAGTGAAGGAAAAAATCCTTAAAGTGATGTAAAGGCAATCACTCTTCACCTCTCACTAGCAGACCGATTTGTCACTTGTTGTATGAGGGAAATGTCAACCAGAAAAAACCCTCCAGGTGATAACCTCACCATGCTCGTGGGTCCTGACAGAACTGAGCCAACAGTTGAATACCAAGCTGCTTGGTACTTACAAGATGGAGGTGATTCTGAACTGCCCATCAGCAAAACTGTAAACACTGGTGGAAATTTCATGCTGAAATATTAAATACCTATGGGGATGGGATGCCTTTGAGGTTAGGAAACAACTGAGATAGTGGAGGACTGCAGTTTCAGTTTCAAGAATTAGTTCAGTGAGATTTAGACTCTCAAATGTTTTTCTTGCTTTGTCCCTGAGTCCCTAACCCCATTATACACTCTATCTGTCTGTGAAAAATGCAACTATTTAATGAATAGCTGTTACACTGTAAGAAGGGAAATTAAAATACTAAATTATTCACTGAAGAATTTTAGAGCCTTACTAATTCTGAGGTTAAAATTCATTTCTGATCAGGCATGTTATTAAGTGTCTATCGTGGAGTACTGATAAGGTACAAAAGATTACCTTTTAAATTACTGCATTTTAACCTATGAATATGGTTAACACCTTGGGACTTCTTCACTTTCTGTGAGAATGAAAAAGCCTACCAATGAAATGATTGGTATTATAAGCTAAATTGTGCAGAGTTAACACTTTGAATTTAATGAGGATACATATATAAAAAGGAGTGTTTAAGTCATTTCTTGCAGTGTGATTCAATCTGACACAATGCTATTGTACTCCTAGAAGCTTTTCTGTTTCCCCTTTTTCCATGAAAAGGCTGATGACCAGGGCTTGCATTTTTTGGCCATTTGCCACACACACTCTGATCAAGTAGGAGAACGTTCTCTGCTCCTAATGAAGCCAGCAGAGTAGTAGTTAGCCTCCTTTATGCTACACAAAGTAGGTGTTAAGGCTGCATAAGTTGTTAGCTACTTCCTAGAGAAAGTAAGTTTCTTCCAATCTCAGATCCAATCTCAGCTATATTTTTTTTAAAAAAACCTGATTTCAAGCATATAGGAATTATAAAGCTGTTTATCCTTCATATGGAAATTAATTTTGATTCTTATTTGAGACTGCTGTAGGTACATGTTATATTGTGCTATATTCACAAAAGAGGCCTGAATTTTGAATTTTGGCACTTTAATTATAAAGATGAGTGAATAAAAGTATTTTTCTAGTTTATGGGATTTTTTTTTTTTTTAACAAAATCTTGGTTTCAATCCTAACTAGTTCATAGGTCATTTCTACCAATCCACTTACATAAACTGAAAATTCTGACAGTCTCCTCAGGGGAATGTGATGATACACTGTTTCAAAATAAAATGTCCTTCAAAATCCCACAGCTGTTTAGCTAAATTTCAACTTAGCACAAATTAAGACAGAAAACAAATCAATCAAACTGATCAGCTGCCTGTCAGTTTCTAGTTTGGAAATTCTGATGTATAGGGTGTGGTGGAGGATATGACTGGACTCAATGGAGATGAGATTCAGAAATCCCAAGGCCATACCTTTGAGAGTGCAACAGAAAATTCACCTGTAATGGCTGAAGAGAAGTATATCTGGTTCAATTAAACACAATTTTCTGCTGAAACTCTTGTTTCATTTGCAGTTTCATCATACTTTTTTTTTTTTTAACCCTAAATTTATCACATATGCATGTTTAATAATAACCTTACAAAATTGTACAAGAATTCTTAAAACACCACCCCCACCCTCTAAATAAAAGAAGAAAACATAGGCAAATGGTAAAGGATGTTTGGGATGTTTGTGTTTCTTGCATGACTAGATAGGAGAAAAGTTATCTACAATGACCTTTAGTACAGTAGGTAGAGAGATAGAGTATCTGTGTTCACCCGCATTGTGGGTTGATCACCCAGCAGCTGAGCACTCACAGAGCTCTTTGCTCCTCCCTACCCGACCTCCCCAGCAGGACAGCAGAGAGAATAGGAATGGCAAAAGTGACAAAACCTGCAGGTCGAAGTAAAGACAATTTAATAAAGTGAAGGAAAGCAGAAAATAACCAAATGATGCAAAGATAACTCACCACCTCCCATAAAATGAGCAATGCTATGCCAGTCTCTGAGCAATGGCCACCTTGGAAGCTCAATCCCCCATCCCCTTCTTCCTTTACCCCAGTTGAGCATGATGTTATTTTTGAGCATGAAGTTACAGGGTATGGAATATCCTTTTGGCCAAATCTGGTGAGGTGTCCCAGGTGTGTTCCCTTCCAACTTCTTGCCCACCTCTGTCAACTTACTTGTGAAAGTTTTCATATATATAAATGTGGTCCTTTGGAGCTGTTATTAAATTTATTTCACTCTCTCTCTGAGGCTAAATGCAATTTAATTAAAATATGCTGGGTTTTGGCTCTCCAAAATGAAAAACAGAAATTTGGCAATATGCTCTGAAAGGGTAAATTGATCTCTGCTTGCACTAGGGTTTCTCTGTAGCTTAATCTTGTGTCTTCACCAGTTGTATCTTTTCTTTCTAACTGTTCTCAGAAAAAAAACATTTTGACCTTTTATATCTGTCAACATTTTTGTTTATAGATTTTAAATAATGAGTTCTGAAGAAGGTTATTTTTCTGAAAATCTTTCTAAAATTCTTGAGACATCAACAAAAACATCCAATCTGTTACCTAAAATTTTTAGGCTTGTGACTATTTAATATATTTATTATTTTTTATATATATTTTAGGTCTATTTATGCACATTGTTATATTGTGCATACTTACTATTGCACTACTTTAATGATAATTATTTCTCATCAAGATTAAGATCCTATTTCCATTTACCATATAAATGCTCAGTTAGCAGAGCAGCACACTAGATCTCAGTGCTCTGAGACCATAGACAGAGCAAGCCCAGAGCTTCTCATGGGTGCTGATCCTTATACAAATATAGCAGAGTGAAAAGAGCAAAGGCTGTAGAAGTAGGTGTTTAAGGTGCATATTAAGGATGTCTTACCTGATAAAAAGGATTCTCAGTTTACTGCCTGGCAAGCTATAGGCACTCTTCTAGAACTGCATCTTCAAATGTCCTTGTCTTAGCAGCCTATAGAGATGCATTTGTGAGGAAGATGAATTAAAAATGCATGTGACAAATGTCTACTAGTCATTCCCTAGATTTCACATCAATAGCAAAACAATAAATCAGTGTTTTTTTCATTTTTTTTCTCAGGTAGATTTTAATGACTGGGTCTTGCTGACAGTGCAGGTCTGTAAAAGTTCTAAGTACAGAAGGGAAGAGTAATGAATCCAAGTATTCAATATATTATAGCTATTGTAAAATAACTTCTGCCAGTTAGGTCACTGGAGATAGTTAATATAGTTAGTATCACTAGAATTCAGTTTGAGGAATACAACTTCTCCTGCAACTTCTCCTGCAACTTCTCTTTTAAAACAAGCTGCCAAGTTATTCATCCCTCTATCTGTATTTCATTCAGCAGTTTATAACAGAAGCTTTGGCCAATGCTTGCTTTGTATATTTTCATTGTCATTTTGAATGATTAGCTGTCATACTGTGATTTTTAATTGTGGATACTGTATATATGTTTATGTGTTTTGATGGATATTAGAAGGTCGCCTGGTTTTCTGAGGTGACCTGGCTGTCTCCAGAAGTGACGGTTGTGTATGGCATATGTTGTGAAGGGGACTGGGAGGTAAGTTCTCTTAAGCAGTATAATGTTTTGTGGATTGTACCCTGTTATAGTATGCCAATTCAGTTTAGTTTTTAGGCTACAGTGCTTGGTAGTCTGTGTTGTTCTAAACAAGATACTGGCTTTTATTAGGGAATTAAAGAATTAAAATCTGAATCTGCCTTAGCAGTTCTATTTATGGGCTGAATTTAAGAAACACTTTGATGGTTTTGAGGTATGATAGAGACCTGTGACTACGCAAAGAGCATAACTAAATTAACTTTACACTGAAGGTGAAACAATAAACTGGATGCTGCTCCGTTACTCTGTTGTGGAGTAGCATTAGGTTTGACCTGCACCTCATTTTGCTCTGGAGTATTGCTAATAGCCAGGGCTCTCTGCAGTAGATAAAGAAACTTGTTTCCTATTTTTGAGGGAAAGAACTCTGAATACACTAACAGAAATGACAAAGCAGCTGGAATAACAACCACAAAGTTCTCATCTTCTTAATGAAAAATGAATTTGCAATTTAAGCTCTCTCACTGCTTCTGAATTTAACCTTCTGCGGGCCAAAAAATATAATTGCTCAATTCAGACTTTCCCCACAATGCTTTGCAGGAGAGTTATTCTCTTAAATGGTTTGATTTCTTACAGAGTGCCTCAGTTGCTACTGATATGTATGTTGTTGTTGTTTTCTAAAGACGGAGCACATCCACTGGAACTAGCAGGTCTCTCAGCTATCATTACACCTGAACCAGCACCAATACTGTCTCTCTGCCTCTGAGTCATCATTGTTAGATTCTGTACTTTGCTCTGGTATGATGAGGGATGGCATGTATTAGGTTAGAATTACCCAGACATATTTAGTAAACTTTGTAACTAGTTGAAAGCAAAACAAATTTATTTCCCTGATGAGCCCCAGGTCACAGCTACTAACTGTGGAGATCTCTGTCCCATGGTACCAGAAAGAGCAGGAGCCTGAAGAGCACCTCTTGTGTGTTATCCTACAAGGAATTTAAAATTCTCATGTTCAGTCTGAATGTGAATTTTATATACATGCAAATTTTATTATGACAATTATTTTTCTGCTATTACAGTATTTTTTTTTCAGCATATCCTCTAGTACTTGAACTGTGCTGCCAGTCACATCTTAGTCTGTTCCTTATGTCTTTAGCTATTTGAATTTCCTTTTTTTTTTTTTTTATTAGAGAGTATATTTAGAACATGTAATTTCAGTGGTTTCTTTTTCGCTAACTTGTAGATTGGCATGTTATTACTAGTTATGGCATGTTATTACCAGTTATCCAGACAATTCAGTGGCATGAATTCATCTACAAATAGCTTTGGGAGGTGCTCTGCAGGTAAGCTGGTGGGCTGATAAATATACATCATTGTTGTTAAGTGATTGTTTAAAGCATTTTGAAAGAATGTTATAGCAGTAATGGAACAAAATAAAGGGTACTGTATGAAAAACTAGCAAAGAGATCACCAGCCTGAACAGACACAGAGTTAAAAGTCTAAACTATACCAGCTCTGCATTGTAGCTGAAACTGTCTTTCATCTCTGCCTATACCTGTTACCTGTCTTTTCTGGCTGACTAGGTAAATGGCTACTACATGTGAGCAGAAACCGTAAGATTGTGACTGGGAGATGTAAACCAATAACACAACGATCAGTTTGTCAAGTTCAACTGACCTTCTGTCCCCTTGAGTTTCTTTGTAATTAGCCTCAGTGCTGTGCTTAACTTAAATAATTATCTGTTTCAATCATCCACAGGGATTCTTCCCTACCTTTCATTAATTCAGAGGGCCATGCATAAGACTTTTGATCATGTGTGTAATTGTCCAGCATAGTTGTCTGGAGACTTTGTGTGTTTTATCATAGAGGAAAAATGCTGAGATCTAAGTATAGACCTGTGGAAGGGAAAGGACATGGCCATCAACTTCAGTGTTCATTCTCTCACTGGAGAAATGTGCAGTTTCATCCCTCCTGCAAGAGATGTCTCCCAGGGATGGGTCTGATTTCACTGCAGCACAATGAAGGCTACCTAGTGTCTATCTTGCCATGGACCAGCAGTGATCAAGACCACCCTGTTTCCTTTCTGCTACCATTTCCATCTTGAGATTTGTAACCCTATTTCACTATTCCAGCAATGTGAATTAGTAGGTAGTTTTATCACATAATGTTTTGGGTTGGAAGGGACCTTTAAAAGGTCATCTAGTCCAACCCCCCTACAGTGAGCAGGAACATCTTCAACTACATCAGGCTGCTCAGAGCCCTGTCCAACCTGACCTTGAATGTTTCCAAGGATGGGGCTTCTACCACCTCTCTGGGCAACCTGTTCCAGTGTTTCAGCACCCTCATTGTAAATGTCTTCCTTATATCTAGTCTAAATCTACCCTCTATTAGTTTAAAACCATTACCCCTTGTCCTATTGCTACAGGCCCTGCTAAAACATTTGTGCCCATCTTTCTTGTAGGCCCCCTTCAAGTATTGAAAGGCTGCAATAAGATCTCCCCAGAGCCTTCTCTGTTCCAGGCTGAACAACCCCAACTCTCTCAGCCTTTCTTCATAGGAGAGGTGTTCCAACCCTCTCACCATTTCTGTGGTCCTTCTCTGGACCCGCTCCAACAGGTCCCTGTCGTTCTTGTACTGAGACTCCAGAGCTGGATGCAGTACTCCAGGTTGGGAGTACTGCATCAGATTGGAGTAGAGGGGCAGAATCATCTCCCTCGACCTGCTGGCCACCTTTTCTGGTTGCTTCCTTCTATACCAAATAATTTGCATAAGTATTGGCCAACTTTTAAGGTTTGTTTGCTAGTAAAGGAAGAAAGTAGAACATGAAAGCAGAGTAGGAATTTTGGTCTGCTGAACAGTAAAAATACACAGGATTTGGCATTAAGTACAACTCCAGTTCCTCCATGCCTTCAGATAAAAAAAAAAAAAAGAAAAAACAGCAGCTAATATATTACATTTTTGGTTATATTAATCTCTAAATGTACTGTAAAAATGAGGTGGGGAGTTAATCTGCATTGTGAATGAGTCTTTTTAATCTTCATCTTAGTCTGAATATTGTAATGACTTCACTCTGCAGCAGTCTACTGCTTCTACTGTAAGGATTCATTAGGTTTTTTTTAAAGAAACTGAGAGACAAGGCCATATTAGATTTCAGAAATTGAATTTGGATGAACCCAGATTTCAGAAAGCTGGGTATTTAATGCAATTTCCAGACTGCCTGTGTGACTGTGAGCCAAAGACATTGTATTTTGTGGACACTAAACAGAAATTTGAAAAGGAATTTTTAGCCAAATCTCTCAATTCACCTCCATAGTCTAAGAAATTACATATGCAACTTGTTAAGATCGAAAATGTAAGCAGACAAACTTTGGAAAATGACAGGAGAAAATTCATTTATGCAAACTCCTTTGGTCTAGTTGCTAAGATAAACCAAATAAGATTAATTGCAATGTCTTAGCAAAAGCTACTGAATTTTGCAATATTTTCTCCTACTAGACATAGGTTTTAGGATTTCATCTCTAGGATGCTTTAAAAATAACATATGAGGTGGTAGAAAAGAGTGGGGAATTACAAAGATAAATATTTCCATGGAATTATATAATGCATAACAAATTCAGGTATTTAGATCTATGGCACATAGATGTAACTTTCATTTAGAGAAGAAAAAAGAAAGGAGCAAGCCCCTAGAGGAGATGTGACCTGTTGTTCATCTGTTTACTATCAGCTGACAAATAGGCTTTCTCAGGAATTTTGAATGCCAACTCTGTTAGAAGTTGGGACTGATTATGTAGCCCAAAATGGTTTTACAATTGCACTCATTTGACTCAGCTTCCTTCCACTCTTTTATATGTGCCTCATTTTCTCTCTTTTCCTTCTCTCAAAGTTCACTATTTGCTGTCTCTGTAGCCCTTGCTCTTTAATGCCTGCAGCTCTTAATATTTCTGCATCTCACCCTTTAGACAGACTACTCATGTGTGCAGCTTGAGCATCATGACGGGAAATTATGGAAGGTGCATCCTTTTTCTGATGTGCAGTGCTAGAGTTCAGTGCTTGGCATCAGCAGAGAGCCCATTGATGAGGGTCTCCATAGACCCTAGACAGGCCAATAACAAGGGCCTCTTTGGTCTCCGCAAGCCTGGGCTGGAACATTCGTATGATGGAGTAGGCATGTTCTGGTTACATGCAGAGGAGATGGGGAATACTGTATAGGAATAAAATCAGAGGGCTTTTAATTTTAAGAAGTCTGTGCTGTGCATGTGTGAGTGTAAACCTTCTTATAAGTTGCTGCTGTCTTATAAGGAGGCAGAAAGGCACAAATATATCTCCATTCCTTACTTGCAAAATGTCTGGTTTTTTGTCCACTCAGTAGATGGATAATATCTTCATAGCAAAAAAGTTAGAAGCTTATTTTATTCAGAGCCTAATTTTAAACAAGTTTCTGAATGTACTAAGGTTCGTACTGTCAGATTGTCTTCCTGTTATTTTCTGATACTCAACAGGATAGAAGAAAGAGGCCCAGTGAAAGTATGGGTGCAAAAAGAAGAGTTCAAAGTGGAGTATTTCAGTCTGAAGAGTAAAAAGTTGCCAGAGGTATAGAAACTGCAAACCCAGTCTCAAAGTGGAAGTAGACAGGCTTTGTGGTGCAAGCACTCTACCTGATAGTGTATGAACTGAGCATTTTTTGTGTTACTCTGGACTACACTGTTGTATTGTCTTGCTGCCTCCTTATCTGGCAAGTTATCTTCTGACTTTCTCTGAAGATTTTTTAAAAATGCTTACTCTCCTTTATATAACTTCCTTGCTGTTTTTCTCCTCTCCGCACTCCCCAACCACTGCCCCCAGCCTCTTTCAGGATGTATCAAGTTTAGCGCTGTTCCAGCTGGTCTGCTTAAAGGAGAATGACTGTTTCTGAAAACTCATTTGCTCTGAGGGGTGGGGTTTGCCAAAGTGCCTATTCAGCTTAAGGAACAAATAGTTGGTTTGCTGCCAGTCCCAAATACATACTTAAGCAGTTGTCCTAGACAAAGCCAGGATATTGAGAAACTTCATGATGAGTTGAGAGCTGTTTATTTCCTCTTTTTATTAAGCTTTCAATATCCTAATGATCTCAAGTTATAGTTCAGTTAGCAACATAGAGCCTTAGATGGTTATGAGGATAGTATTTGATATAAGAGACTTATTACAACCCTGTGAAAACAAAAGGGCAATTATTCTTTTTCTCCTTGAGCATGCTCTTTTCCTCATGAGTGAATTAGTGATAAATAAATAATCATGGAATTTTCCTTGAATGGAATTCTCTAAATGTCTCTAGGCATTATCATGAATTGCACTATCAGAACCTTAAGTTACCAGCTCTGTGAATAACAGAAGCAGGCAAATAAAATGCTATCACTACACATAACACAGAAAAAAATCCCTTACTGATAATGATCACAAGTGACAGTTTCTTTCAAGCAGTCCATAAGCTGGGGTTTGAACTTGTAGTAGTGCCACATCTCATTATGCAAAGTGATTGTGGCAAGAGAGAGCAAACCAAACAAAAATAACATTCATATGAGGAGCACTCAGCTAAATATAAATGTTTAACTTCAGCTCAGGAGTGCATTGAGACAAAGACCACCAATAGTTAGGTGTCTGATATAAATCAAATTTGTCTGAAAATCTCACCCTACATGAGCATAGAAGTAGCACACACTTTTAGCCCCTACAGCTTAAGAAATGGCAGCAGAAATATTAGGTCAAGAACTATATAGTCTCTCAAATAAACAAAGTTATTTATAGTCTTTCGAAATAACCAAACAGGAAAAATCAATTCAAATCTGAAAAATGAATAAAAGAAACTCTACTGTGCAGCTTAGTAATGTTCTGAAACCCAGCATCTAACACGGGGATAGTAAAAATTCAAATGTCTTTCAATGCAAATGTTTAGACGTTACCTTCTTTGCCTTTCAGTGCTAGTGGTCTCATGTAATGTGACCAAGCATGCTCAAAGCTAGCTCTGAAATCAGAATTATGCTTCCTGTGTGCTCTAGCCGCTGCAATAGGTTTGTTCTTGCTTACTTTCCTTTTGACATCAAGACTCTCTATCTGGCAGCACTCCAGTTTGACTTCAGGAAAAGTAATCGACCTATTGACCTTACCTGATACATGGCACTTGTGATTTCAGTCATTCTTGCAGGTTGCAGCCTGGACCTTGTGTTATCGTTATTGGAAGAGAAGATTTTGTTCTTTAGATCATGCAAAAGATCAATCTTTTCCTACTTTTTTTTCTCAAAGAAATATGATGATGGATAATTAGTGCTGTCACAGACCAAAACAGAAAGGAGGGAAGCATGTCTTGCTTGGGTCTCCATGTGAAGCCCCTCAGAAACATCCACTAAGCACCACTGGTTGTAGAGGGAATATAGAGATTCAAGGTTTTACACAATGCCCTTTGTCCAGAGGCAAGGATTTTTGCCTTCATTCATCCATACCAAATATATTTTGATCATTGAAGTAAAAGTGCACTTGAGGAGAATGCACCATGCTATTTTCATGTATATTGTGTTCCATGCATCAATTAAAAATACACTTTCATCTGCTACAGATAGCCTAGGAAATTTTGAAATGTGTCCACAAAATGAAATTTCTCATCATGCTGTGGATTCCAAGTTCCAACATATATCCAGTGTTTATCTGAAGAGCAAGCAGGCAGACTTTGAGATCCACCTTACTTTTAAAAAATTTTTTGGTGTCATCTCAGGTGGTCGTCAGAAAGAATTGGTGTTTACCATGAAATTAATTTGTTTGTCAAGCTAGGCTGATGACAAAAAGTAAGGAATAAATGAGTCTCACCATCTGCAAATATGGCAGTTACTCATCTCCTAGTACATGGCATTCTTTGTTTGAGGTTTTCTAATTATCCTTCAACAAAATAAGGGAGGAATGCACTAGAACAACTAGCCTTATGATTCTTGGAGTTCCTTTGTTTTGTGAGTATGTGTGTATACATATTTGAAGTGAATCTATGCAAAGGAAATTGTTACTTCTTTGAAAAATATATTAGTGATCCTGCAGATACACTTGTCAGAAATGCTAGAGAGTATTCTGAAACCTTGATATTAACAGAAATTTGGTCTACTTCATAACTGTCTGCTTTATAGTAGGTAAACTTCATAGTGCTTTATATACAGAAAATGTTGTAGTTCTGTCTTAGTATATATTTTCTTTAATTGTTCACCAACCACAGATAAAAGTGGTTGCTAGAAATATCTTTGGAATATTTTTCATCTATTTTTGAAATTATTGCATAGACCTGAACGAAGACATGTAAGATATGTTAATATATTGCAGGAGTGGAAATTGAACATGTTAATGATTTTTTTTTCCTAAGTAAATCTGTATAGCTTCAATGCATTGAATATTCTGTGTAACACAAAGAATTGATTTTCATCAAAACACGAGGTCTGTTAACACCACCAAATTGTTAGAGGAGGCCATCAAGCAAACAAGATTCCTTTCATTCCAGACCCCCAGCTTCATGCTGAGGCTCAAACCTGAGGCTATCAGGCTAAGTATCTTACAAGTATAACTTAAACAATCCTACACAGATGGCTCTCAACATCTTGCAGGTTAAGGAGCAATTTGCAATTAATAGCTAGAGTTGACAAATTTGGCATACTGCTGTGGGAATCTTTGCAAATAGTTATTAAATGTTTAATATCAAGTATCCTGTGCACATAATTAATTTGCCCTCCTATAATTTTGTGTTATTGTGACTGTGTCATAGTTAATACATAAAGTATGTCTAATTAAAGAAATAGTTGTTCAATACCAGGGAATTTAGTGTTTAGATTTAAGCATAGGATGAACTTCTGTCTATGGAAATGAATACTTGGTTTTAAAGTAAAAGTAGCATTTATTAGTGCCAAAAGTGAAACAGTGAATGGCCCAAGTACGACCTTGAAGTGTCTGGACATAAAATTAATAATTATTTATATTGCCATTTTATTTCTGTGTGAGATGGCTATTTCTTTTGGTTTACTTTCAAATAGATTGAACATCTAATTTCCTGAATCATCCTGTCAGACATTCCAGGTTGCAAATTATATGTAAAAAACTTGTTTGTCTCAAATATCTAAAAAACTAGCTGTTCCAGTGAACTCCCTAGTCAGTGCATGGGTTTCTCTCTTCTTCACAGGAGAATTCTTTACATTAAAATTTCTTAACATTCCAAACCTATTTGGTGAATATTCACTAAAATTGAATGCAAAGTGGGTGACAGTGACAATTTGTTTTTTATGAGTAACAAGAAAGGAAATTTGCTGGAGAAATCCTGTACTAGTTGCTTTTGAATCCTCCATTGCAATCTTCTTGACTCAAATATCTTCCTCTACCCGAAGGAGCCATTCCTTCCTGTCCTGAGTCAGCAATATAGCACTCCTTTCTCCTTTCCTCCTCAGAAATGAGGTATATGAGTCCAGTTAGCTTGACAAGCATATTTTTCTTTTGGGAGTAATGTCAGTAGAGCAGAGCAAGAACTTACCTCTCCTACTTACTGTTGGCGAGGAGTGTCTGTCTTTGGGATAGTAGCAAGAGAGCAGAGGGATTGAGGTGGGCACCTCATGGTGTTCATGCCTACCTCTTCCTCTCCCAGACTCCACCTGCAACCTGCTGCATGTCACCAAAAGAAATCTTTGCTGCCTTCTACCATCTAGTGATACAAAAGGATAGTAAATAAACCTGTAACAAAGGATTGCAAAAAAGATCTTCAACTCCTCCTTTTTGCTTTCCTCTCAAAACATGAGGAACAATGTTGATCTTCGAGCAGAGAAGATGTTAGAAATAATATAGATGGCTTACCCTTTATATCAGTTCTCCTTCCTTGGAACCACACATCGTCTTTACTGGTACCTTAATGTACAGCCCCAAATCACACCAGTGAATTGTTATTCAGATTCTCGGTTGTTTTACAAATCTTTTACAAAGACTTTCCTAAGTGAAGGCTTGGTGTAGCTAACTTTGGCTAGCTAAGTGAAATACTTCCTCATGTGGGTATGTTTGTGCACTTAAGTCAAATTAATAATACAGTTTCAATATTTGAAGAGACTCTGATTTTAAAGATGAAGAGAGAAAATAATTGGAATAGGTTTACTTTGTTCCATACATAAGTGTGATGTTTTAAGGCTTGGAGTAGTGTTCTGTTTGTTTGGTTTGGGTCTTTTTGTATTTTAAATTTCTTACTAAAAATATTGAAAAAAGAAAATGAACCATCATGAAAAAAATGCATATTATGGTTAAACAGTTTTGAAATAAAGCTGATTAAGATATACTCAAAACTTGCAAATTTTTCCCAACAGAATTTTGTTGAAACCAGTGCATAACAGGGAAAATTTATATTTCTTGAATACAGATCAGAATTTATATTTCAAATGAACAGATTTAGAACTTTTGTAATACACAGGGTTTTTTTCTATTGTATTTAAAGCACATCTTTCTGTAAAATTATTAGTCTCCAGAGGGATACCATAAAGAATAAAGCTGTTATTAGTTATTTCTAATTCCAGTATTTCTTCAAAATTGTTCCTATATGGAAAAATGAAGGAACTAATTTGCAAATAAAACTTGCCTCTATCAGCTTATGTTGATGATTCACTACTTCTAAGTGAATTAGATTTTTTGCACTTTTTTCATTGCAAAAGGGTCCATGGCTTCATTCAGTTTTCAGGTAAAGATGATCATTAAATATCAGAGTGTACAAGTTGAGAGAATCCTGAATAGTCCTGTCTTGCTCAGCGTGCAAGGCACATCTTTAATAATTCTGCAACTAACTTCAGTGCCGACAGAAGCATTTTCAAATGCTAAGAACTTCAAGAATTTCTTGGTGCTTCAGGAAATTAATGCAGTTATCAGAAAAGAATTGCAAACTGAAATTCTGTATCAGAAGTAATGAAAACTTTTGTGTTAATAATAACGCAGAAACCATGTAGTTCTGCAAAGAATATGCTTAGTGCAAGACATGCAAGTCTTATTACTGAAAATAAAACTACCTCTTCAGATTACAAATCTGGACTAAGAAACTTAATTTTGAGAGGATTTTTGTTTGGTTGGATTTTTTTAAAGAAAAAAAAAATCTTTTAGCTGTTTATGTAAAATATCTTCTCCACTAAGTGAACTACTGTATAAAGGTAGGAACTCCTAATAGTTTCTGTAAAGAGCAAGTTTAATTTTCTCTTGAACTATAGACTCGCCTTTTCAAATTATGAAGTGTACATGAATGGCAACCTGTGCCAGTGCTTAGTGACACAGTGAAAAAGTGTTTCCTGATGTTCAGAGGGAACCTTCTGTGTTTCCATTGGTGCCTATTGACCCCAGTCCTGTTACTGGGTACCACTGGAAAGAGTCTGACTTTGTCCTCTATGCACCCTCACTTTGGGTATTTATAGACATTGATGAGATTCCTCTGACCCTTCTTTTCTCCATGTTAAACAGTCCCAGCTCTCTCAACCTTTCCTCATATGAGAGGTGCTTTGGTGCCTTCATTGTCTTAGTGACCCTTTGCTGAATTCCCTCCAGCTGGTACATATCTTGAACTTGTATGTTTTTCACTGTACATGTACAGATACCCTCCTTCATGATCAAATTTGACCATGGTGCTCCTTGAAAATTGCTACCAGGTAAAAGCTCAGCTGCTGACTAAGTTTATTGCTACTGGCCAGATTAGACTATAATACAAAATAAATCAGGGGATATATGTGTATGTTGCAAAATTAAATACCCAAGTTATCCATATTATTGAAAGGAAGTTAGCCATAGCAATATTGACATCAGCTTGGGTTGTTAAGTTGCATTTCAGCTTTTGCCTTTTCTTCCTTTAATCCTCTTTTAATTTTTTCTTGAGATTTTCCATCTATTTTAGATCTTAAGCATTTGGGAACCTGGACTGTCCTTCACTGCAGTCTGTGTTCTCTTACAACAGAAATGCCTTGTCCTGCTAAAACTTTTCAGTAGCACTGTAACACGTGTTTTTTTAGTGTCAGACAGCATATTTGAGGGTTTTCCAGCACTAAGATGGCTGCTTGAGCTTTCATATTTCGTGTGCTTATCTAAACTGATCTTCTATTCCTTTGAAGTATACACATTCCTAATATTAGTCCAAATTATGAATGATGGTGTCAAGAATTACTGGTAAGAGTGTATTAAATAATGTGAACTCTTACTAAGCTTCTTAACTGAAAGAAGGCTGAAGAATCCTTTTCATACTGTCTTTTCATACCTCTCCATTAGAATTTGGTCATTGAAGCACAGAAAGAAATGAGATAGTCTCTCTACATCATCAGCAAAAACTGTGGAAAGTACAGGATGACTTCTTGCTCTTGATTCTAAAGAGAGCTTCAAATGCAATCGTATTCTGCAGAAAAAAGGTGACCAAAATCATTCCAGGCAGTAAGCATTCCAGTTATATTGCTCACTTGCATGCAGTTAAAAATGTATGATGTAGTTTTGTGTGTCATTCAATTTTAAAGTTACTTACACAAAAATTAATACTAATAAAGTCAGGGTTTGAAGAAGCAGCATCTTTTCTGAAATGAAAATATTAGAACAGAGACTGAATGGCCCTGAAATAGTTCTCTTCCTGTGTCACAGTATGACATTAATTGCCTTTTCTCCTTCTAAACTAGATGGAAAACAAACTGGTAACAACTATAATTTCTCCTTCTTATTAATAGGGACATAATTGCTAGCCAACCTACAGTTTTATGAGTATTTAAAATAACCAGGAAAATAACACTTGTGTTTGTTTACATTAATGTTCATTGATCAGGATTATAAAAACTATAGTACAATGAATGCAGTGTGCAAGCTAATTTCTGCAGCAAAACATTGAGGAAAACTAGAAAATTAATTAATCAGTGCTATATAATGTATGAAACATGCAAAACCTAAGTTATGAAGGTGATGTTTTATCTTGAGTTACACCATGGTTCAGATCATTAGTGAATATCTACTCTGTAATTTGAAAGGCCTAACTTAGCAATTAGAAAGTAATTATAAGCACATTCAGGTGGAAGACAATTTAAACTGAAATAGGGTGATATTAATTGGGAGCAGTTTAAGAACATTTAATTAGATGCCCCCAAAACCCCAGTTCCATAATCAGAAGGGAAAGCCATGCTGCTTAAAAAAGAAACTAGCTTATATAGTGGATCAACCTTATTTATAAAACAAATCCTAGAGAAGAGGAAGAAGAAGAGTTAGAAGTGAGGGTAACTTGATAGGAACCAATATTATAATAAACTGGTAATTTCATTTTGAAGATAGGAATTGAAGGAAAAATAACAGAAACAAACTGGAAAAAACGTAGTGATTAGTGAAGCAAAGACCAATATCTTTCCTTCTAAAGCATAAACAATCTTATCTACCCATTTGATTCCACTGGTAGCTGCAAGCTGTGGATATCTCCACAGTAGCAACCAAATACAGATTTTTTTCCAATAGCTATTACTGCTCCATGTTTGTGGGTGGGGGCCAGATAGTCCTTTAAATCCTAATGAAGAAGAAAGCCGTCTGGACAAAATCCTGGTTCATGTGCTCTAGGGGTCCCTGCTTGAGCAGGGTGGTTGGACTAGATGACTTTCAGAGGTCCCTTCCAACCTCGACCATTCTATGATTCTGTGATTATTTTTTTGTCAGAAGGGTGGCAAAATCTCTATATGACCTGATCTTTTTGTCTTGCTAAATTAGGGTAAGTACTAATTTAGTGGTGCACTTTAACATGAGTTTCTTGGTGCAGACCTTTTAAATTGCAGGATATGTTACTCTGTCTTAAGGAAATAAGGGGCTGTAGTAGTGTGACATATTTTCTGAGGTTATTCTGATAATGATGGAAACCCAAAAGAATTCTGTTTTGTCATGTTTCCAAGAAATTTTCTTGAGTATTTTAGTATAGTTTTTACTTGCTTGTTTTTATAGGAAATATTGAGAGACAGAAAGGGCAGTGGAGTTGTTAAATGCTTTGGAAAAGGTAAACAGAAGAGACGAATTGTTAAGTTAGAAAAGGTTGCGTTTGGACAGATTGAATTTGAGATGCTGAGACTGCTTCTAAAATGTGATGTCTGAGAGGAAGAAAGGAAGAACTCAAAGGCAAACAAATACACCTGAAGATCATTCTTAAAAGTTTAAATCTGAACTACAGAAGAAGTGATGATGAAAGGAAGCCGTCTTCATACCCATATTGTACTTCATGTAGCAGAAAAATTATTCCACAGCTTAAAAATCAAATTTGTCTTTGTAGCCCTAACAATCCTTTTATTTGGGAGGATGAGTTGGAGGAGCCTTGTATTAAAAAGGCTTCTGCACTATCTTCTAGCCAAATCCAAAGTCTTTTTGTTATCACTGTGAAAAGGTTTAATGAACCACTGCACAGACCTGTGTCCTTTCTGTAGCTTTGAAATTCATAGCCTTTATAATTCTGATTCTACTCTAAGTTGTCTAGATTCCTGTACATTCTCTGAGAAAGTGGTGTGACATATTGCATTATCTTGGTTACAGTTCTCAAGCTTTCTATAGAGGGTTTTCTATGCCAATAATGTTTCTGCAGAGATTTTCCTGAAGGATAATCTTATCATAGTACTAAATCTAGGGGTGTGCATGGCATGCTCTCTTTCTTGTTATTGGAATTAAAAGTAATAATTTCTGAGGGATTGGGTTCAAAGCTTTTATCAGCATTTAACTGATTAAAGCAATCACTAATAGAAGTACCTGCTTTATAAACATGGTGTCTGATTACCCTGCATTACCTGTCTCAAACTTCTGAGCTAGCCTAATAGGACTATCTAAAGTGAGGAAGATGAAAGTATTAAGAAGCAGGTATTTAAAAAAAAAATCAGATCTGACTAGCCAAAAATCTGCTTTGGGAAAACTGTAGCTGCTGGATTGACTAAGTATAGTAATATGATAATTATTTAACATAATAATATAAGTTTGAGTAAAAGCTTCATAGCTTCAATTAAGGTCCTGGCATGACCTATGTTCATTTTAGTTTGTGTTGTATCAAAATTGGGGAAAGTAATATTGAATGGATAGAATTTTTTTTTTTACTATTCTCACTACTGAATCAAATGTTAGTGCTCTGATTTTCTAGACTTGCTGCATATCAAATCAGATACAAGAACCTTTGCATGTGCTTGTACATTGTCTCTATTCAATCTTGACAACTGATTGTATTGTCTACATTGTACTGATGTTGACATAAAATTTAAAGTGGCATCTTCCAATGAAAAACCAAAGAAATAGTATCTTCTATGTTGTGGCTTCCTGGTAAAGTAACAAGTATGAGGCTGTGGGTGTTGAAATTCATCCAGGAATTTCTAACATCCAGATAAGGCATGTAGCTTTACCTATTAGGTAAAGTAGGCCACTGCTTGGAGTCTATGAGGTGTTGCTGGAAAGGATTGACTCTTTTCTCTGTTTTAGGCTGTCTGAATCAGAGAATGTCTGAGAGCTCTTGCTGCCTATCAGATAGTATACACATGGGTAGGCAAGTTTAAGTGCTCCTACCATGGAGGAATAGGTAGGACTCTGACTGCTGCCAGCACCACCTATCTCACCCACAGCAGCGCCTAGCCTGGCAGAAGCAAGCATAATTTTCCAGAGCATTCCAAATACTTCTCTGATTTTCCAGACTATTTCTATTCTCATGTTGTTGTTCCTCTCCCTCCAGAGATGACAGCAGCCATGGTATAGCAGGAAATGTAAGACTGGTGCAAAGAAAAGAAAGACCCTTTGTATGTGTGGAGGGAGAGGAGGAGAGGCCAGAGCTGCAAAAGGGTAGGGATGGGATCACCAAGACAGGAGGAAGGAGGGTCCTGTCCTGGTTTTGCTAGGTTAGAGTGAATTTTCTTCTTAGTAATTAGAATAACTGTGTTTTAGTTTCAGTGTAAGACTTATGAGAGGAATGTTGATAAAAATACTAATGTTATTAGTTGCTGCTGGAGCTAAAGGCCACCGTGTTTGGCTGGTTCACAGCTGCATTAGGACTGGGAGGGAGAAGCGTAGTGAATAGCAAAACCCAAAACTGACATTTGGTTATGCTAATGTAATATTCCATATCATATCATGTCATGTTTAGTATATTAACTGGGGCTGACAGGAAAGGGGGGGAATTTCTCTCTGGCTTTCACTTGGGCTCTCGCTCTTCCAGGATTGTGGTTTCAGTTTGGGATTGTCACTCCTCTGGGATCGTTATCTGGGAACAAGCCAGGCTTGGTCGGCGGGTGGTGAGCAGTTGCACTGTGTATCACTCAATTGCATATTGTTACTGTTATCGCTATCACTACTATTTTAATATTAGTATTATTTTAAGATTTCATTTATTTCTATTATTAAACCATTCTTATCTCAACCTATGAGTCGCCTTAGCCTTGCCCCCCAATCCTCTCCCCTATCCCCTGGGGGTGAGGGGGAAGTGGGTGAACGGCTGTGTTGGCTGCTGGCCAAGAGCTAGCCCAGTGAAACTATCACAGGTCCCAAAGTAGCCCAGCTGGACCTAGTCTTTACTGATGTTTTTGTTTCTAAACACAGTTGTATATCTGTCCTTGTATTTTTTCTGGGTTTTTTATTTATTTTTTTTCTCATCTATTGCTTTACGACTTGATTACTTCTATTTGTTGTTTGTATGGCATCCTGAATGCTTTTCTCTGGGGAAGTGTTCTCAAAATACCTTAACTAGGTTGTTTTTAAAAGCTGTATTGTTTTCAGGCTATGTCTGAATAACCCCTTCTTGACATATTTACCTTGATAAACAAGCTTTTTTGAGTCTTGTGGAATATTTCCCAGTAGAGCAGACAAGCTCAGGATGTTCCCTGAAGATTGCTTTGTTTAATGTCAGCTTCTTTTCAGTTATCCATCTTCATTTATGAGTTTACCAAGGACCACATTTTTCATATCCTTACCTACTCCGCATCATTACTTGGTAATACCAACATAGGGACTTTGGGTATTGTTTCCAGCTGATGAATGTGTTAGCTTTAATGCTAATGAGCATATTCAACCATACTTTTCATTGGCTAAGTAGTCCTGATGAAATATAGAATATTGCCTCAAATGTAGCCCACTTTAGAATAGCAATAAATGATAATAAGCTCCTTAGTAACAGTTCAATATCCTTACAGCAAGAAAATGCAGATAGAGCTGATGACTACTGTAAAAGGAGTGAGACTCACCCATGAAGTGTTCTCTGAGGTGGGCAGGTGCTTTGTTTTGGTTGCTCAGATAATAAACAAAACCACAGAATAGCAAGTCTATGCTGTTTTCTCCTCTCTCCTATCTGCCAGGTTGTTGCTCAGCTTGCAGGGTTTTCAAACCTGGTGCAGGTTTGAAAATTCAGGAGGGTAGAGGTGGCAAAACAAATAAGAGAACACTCCTGTCCTGAAGACATCATGTCTTCTTGTGTAAGAGACAGGAGTGCTCTGCATATTTTACCCCACAGTGAACATGAGAATAAAACCTTGTAGGCTTCATGCACACAGAGAGATGGTTCTCAACATTAGATTTTCTTGTTTTATTTGTATTACGATATTCTGGACAAGGTGTATTAAGGGAGAAGGACAGCTAGACTGAAAGACAACAGGAAAAGGGCAGTGGAGAAAGAGATAAAAAGAGTGGGATGCTGGAGACTTAGAGTTGGGGTTTTCTGGATGTTTTTGTGGCAGCTTGGAATTTATTTGTTCATTCTGTTTTTCTTGTGTGTGTGTTTTTTTTTTTTTTAATTCTGGATCTGTTGTGTCTTGCTCCTTGGTGGTAGTAAAATAGCTGTGCCTTTACTGAGGGGGTGATGCAGGATGGAATGGCTGGGGCAGGCAGCATGGCAAGGTGATAAAAGAGGAAATGAAAAAGTACTGGCACCTCTAAGGAGGGTAATGTCCATAACATTCTAGTCTGAGGTTTGAGAAAGGAATATTTAGGATGGACACAGTGAGCACTGGGTACAGAGCGTCCACATCATACATTGTGTAAAGAGGTATGGTAACATCTGAACAGCATAGTTCCTGAGGAGTGCTGTTGATCCTTTTCTAAATATCAGAAGTTTGCCGGTTTCTGTTCTGCTGACATACTTTTCCTTTAAATAAATAAAACAAGTTCTGATTGCTTATGGGTTTTTAAAATAAGAATATATACTTATTTGCTACCAAAAATATCTTTTCTCTTCCAGATATTTACTTTGTAGTCTTTTGAAGACATTCAGATAATTGTTTAAATCATTGCAAGTGAGCCTCATTATTTTTTATTAGTTTTGTTTTGCCCATTAGATGATACTTCATGTCAAAATTACTGTTCTCAGAGTGATTAAATCTTTTGTTAAGTCACAATTAAAGATTTCACAGCCAGCCAATGTTTCAGGTGTTCTTTGCTTGCTTTTAAACACTTATCAATAGATTAATCAGTTATTTCCAGTATCTGTGTTACCATCCAGATGTGTCACCATTTACAGAGATACAACAGAAAACACAATAATCTCTGTAGACTGAAATGGACAGGCACAAATTAGTGTCTTTCTCCTGCATATTGGCAGGTCAGGGTGCTGCCACGGAGGCCCAGAGAAGCAAGGAGCTTGGCTGACTGATACTGAGTGGGAGGTGTTGGAAAAGAGGAAGATTTCCAAACCTGTGTTCAGGAAGCTCTGATTTATCTCTCTTTAATATGTGGACTTTTAAACTAAATGTTAATTTAAATAGATCATTGTAACTTTTTATGAGTAAGACAATATAATTGTCAGGCTCACAGTATGGTCTTTCATCTTTGTCTTCAATTATTGTGTGTGCAAAGATGTGTGAGCTTTAAACATAATATAAAAATAGTGGTATTTTGGCACATATTCTTCTGATATTTTTTATGAACAGAATTATGAGAAGCAATTTGCTTAATAGTTACATGCATAGCATAAGACTATTTTAGTTCTTGTTTGTTGTTTCATCTGTGTAAGCTGTTTTCAGTGCTGCTATTCCACCTATGTGTCTTGAATGGGAGACTTCAGACAGGTGAGGAAGAGCAGGGAGGCAATGCGGAGAGAATACGGGCACTCCTTTCCTTCCTGCCTTTATCAGCAGAAAATACAGGGAATCTGAGTTACTCTGCCCATCTCTATTTTTCAGATATTCTGAGGCACTTACTTTCCCTGTAGCTTGGAACAAGCTTTGCATCATTTCAAATGCTCTGAGCAGGGACAGATTTGCCACTGCACCTTAATGTGAAGTTTTGCAGCCCCAGGACACTCCTGTAAGATCAATAGTTTTTAGTCTATGAATTTGCCAGGGTAAACATTAAAATCTGGGCTCTCCACTGTTGACCTTTATGAGGACAAGCTCCTGTGCTGGTCATATGACAGCTATGTAGTAGCCAGGTACTCTGGGCAATCCCTCTGCAATACATTTAGTTCTGCTGCAACAGGATAGTCAGCATAGAATCA
>NW_010301389.1:13435-20217 GCF_000700745.2 Antrostomus carolinensis | reverse complement strand
GCAACCTGGGCCAGGGTTTCACCACCCTCTTGAGTAAAAAAATGTTTTCCTTGTACCTAGTCTAAATCCCTCTTTTAGTTTAAAACCATCACCCCTTGTCCTATTGCTACAGGCCCTGCTAAAAGGTTTGTCCCCATCTTTCTTATAGGCCCCCTGTAATTATTGCAAGGCCGTAATAAGGTCTCTCTGAAGCCTTCTCTTCTCCAGGCTGAACAACCTCAACTCTCTCAGCCTTTCTTCACAGGAGAGGTGTTCCAACCCTCTGATCATTCCATCCCTCTGATCTCTCTTGTTTGTCAGATGTTGCAACCTGGGCAAGAGGACAAGGCGGCGATGCTGGGCACAAGGGAAGCTCAGTTCTGCTCCAGCAAGGGACAGAAACAGTCATTTTGGTTGCTCGCACTTTTCTTCAGGTACCTGCACCATCTGCTTTGGAAGTATCCAGCCAGATCCTGAGGGGTTTCTTCCCCCCTGCACCAAGGGAATCGGGGAGAGAACTGGAGGGGTAAAGGTGAGGAGACTTGTAGGTTGAGATAAGAACAATTTAATAATTAGAGTAAAAATAAAATTAAAAATAATAAGAGTAATAATGATAACAACTATATGTATATGAGTGATTCACAGTACAGTTGCTCACCACCTGCCTATAACAATCCCGGAGGAGCGACAAGGAACCCTGAACCTGAAATTGCAATCTCGGAAGAGTGAGCTCGAGCAATTCCTGAGAGAATCCCCCGCTTCTCCTGTCAGCCCTGGTTAATACACTGACCATGACGTGATATGCTATGGAATATCTTATTGGCACATCCAGCTGGCAATTCTGGGTTTTGCTAAATACTACACTTTAGTTCTCCACTCCCCCTTTCCAGTCCTCTCTTCTTGCAAACTGCCCCATCAGGTGTCCTTATAGTTATCAACATTCTTCTCATAACAATCCTCACTGAAACCAAAACACAGCGCTTTCTACCTACTAAGAAGAAAATGAACCCTGTCCTACAAAAACCAGGACACGAGCGATCCCTGAGAAAATACACCTGTTTTCCAGTCAACCCTGGTTATTGTACTGACCATGACGTGATATGATCTGGAATATCTCATTGGCCTATCCAATTGCCAATTTGGACTTTTGCTAATTACTACGCTTCTCCCCTTCCCGTTCTTTGCACTTGCAGACTACCCAAACACAATGACCTTGGGCTCCAGCAGCAACTAATAACATGAGCACCTTATCAACATTCTTCTCATAACAAATCCTACACTGAAACCAAAACACAGCTATTCTAACTACTAAGAAGAAAATTAACTCTATCCCAGCAAAACCAGGACATCCTCATTATAAAAAAATTTCTTCCTTGTATCTAGTCTGAATCTCCTCTCTTTTAGTTTCAAACCATCACCCCTTGTCCTGTAACTACAGGCCCTACTAAAAACTCTGTCCTCGTTACTCCCGGGAGGCTGTGCTTGTGCCTGGGCTGAGCAGGCATGTGGTGCCCAGACCTGCCACTGCAGCAGAGGTCTTGTGCCTGGTGCCAGGAGAAGAGACCAGCACAGAGCTTCTCTCCATGGACATCACCGAGGTTTTGATGAGAATGAAAAAAACAGCTCGATTAAGCTACAAAACTAGGATTTGGGGGAGGGGGTAATTTTCATTATAGCTTGGACTTGTCCACTTCATAGGGACGTTATTAATGCCAAGTGCAAAAGAAACCAGTGGCTGGAGATGAGAGAGGTCCGCAGCAACATTGCTCCGTTCAATTCAGCGTAGCTGTTTTGGCAGAAAAGAGCATTTCGGGTGAATCCTGACCTGCCCTTTCTATTTTGGAGCACAGGCCACTATACACTGCGGTCGCAAGGAAAAGCTTTCTGCTGTGTTGCTGATACTAAATCTTTAATAACCTTGTGCCTAGTAAAGCAAAAACCTTTCAGACTCGGTCTGCGCTCCGTGAGCTAGTAGCAGGGGAAGGCAGATGCCAGCAGCTGTAGCACTGCAAAGCCTGGATAAATAACTGGCAAGATATGTCCACACAACACGACTTACATCAAGTCCTCTCTTTTCAGTAGGAAAATATTTCATCACACTCGGGTGGGGTTTTTTTTCCCTCTTCTTTTAAGCCCAGGGTTTAGCTGCCCCGAGGGATGCTCTGTACCACCCAGCGCCTGTCCCGCACCTGACGGCGCTGCCACTGCACCGGCTCCAGCAATGGCCTGGGACGGCAACGCTCCCTGGTCCCTGCGGCTGCCTCTCTGCTGAGTGCCACAGCTCCTGCATTAACAGAAAGGGAGAGATCTGAGATTATTTTCCACTCTCTGCACTGGGCTAATTAATTTTAAAATCTCCTAGCAGAGGCTTGTGCTAGCTAGGCACATCTCCTAGCATGTGCCTTTTAAATATCCCTGGTCTGTGATGGTTGTGGACAGATGGGTTATGCTGTTCATCTCTCTGAGGAGGAAAGATCCCCACCCACCGCAACTGAGATTTCCAAATCTGCCTGGGGCTGCGGAGCCCACTGGAGTCTTTGGAAGTGGTGGTGTGTTACCCTGGTCCTGTGGCTGCCTGGGGAGGGCTCAGCCCTCTGTCCCTCTCCCACCCCTCCCATGTCCTGGGGTGCCCTTTCCACTTGCCTGGGTGTTTCACTTGGAATAGAGATTTGTTCAGAAGGTTCCCAAAGTGGATTCCGGATATTTTCAGAGAGGGAGAAGCGACAAAAAAACCCCTGCACTCTCCATCTGACCAGTTTGACCTTGGGGCTTGTCCTTGCTTGGGAGGACAACACATTTTTAAACTTCACAAGTGTAAAATCCAAAGGGTTGCTCCTGAGCAGCACTAGTCCTTCCTGCCCCTTTCTCCTGCCAGACAAGCTGGCAGGAGGGCACAGAGCTACACTGGGGCACAGTATCCCCAGCCCTGACTGGTGCTCAGGGTGCTGGCGTGGGAGAAACAAGGGGTGGCACAAGGAAGATGGGCCCCGCACTGCAGTAATGACAACTCTATTCTCACACTTTTTTCCTGCACAGCAAAGGAGGAAAACCCAGAATTCAGTACTTTTAAGTGCAAAATTTAACCCACTATGTGCAGATGAGCACTGACTGGTCAGCGACTGAGTGGCTGTCTGCTTCCAGATTCTTTATAGGCTCCAAACAGGCACCTTCATACACTCTTGGTAGCTTTTGCTCTGTGGTGGTTTCACTTGGCTGCTTCACAGTCAAACACAGCCACTTGCTCACTCTCCCCCCCAGGGAACAGGGGAGAGAATCAGAAGGGTAAAAGCAAGAAGACTCGTGGGTTGAGATAAAAACAATTTAATCATCAAAATAAAATAATCATTAAAACAATAATTATAATAACAATAATAGTGAAATATTCAAATGAGTGATGCCCAGTGCAGTTGCTCACCACCCGCTGACCGATGCCCAGCCTGTCCCAGCCAGTGATCCCGGAGCACAGAGAGTCCCCAAACCGCAATCCTGGGAGAGTGAGAGCCCGAGCGATCCCTGAGAGAGTCTCCAGCTTTCCGGTCAGCCCTGGGTAATACACTGAACATGACAGGATACGAGATGGAATAGCTCATTGGCAGAGCCAAATGCCAGCTTGTGTCTGCTAATTACTACACTTTCCCCCATCCCAGTCCTTTGCACTTGCAGACTGGCCAAATACAAAGTTCTTGGACTTCCAGCAACAACTAAAATCATCAGTATGTTATCAACATTCTTCTCATAACAAGTCCTACACTGGAACCAAGACACAGCTGTTCCAGCTACTAAGAAGAAAATTAACCCTATTCCAGCAAAACCAGTTCACACACCTGCCCCCCACACCTTACACCAGCTGGCTGTGTTCTGGTGGATTAAGGGTCCTGTGGAGGGGACATTCTTGTCCTATTGCTGCAAGATGGAGCTGGACCTGCTTCTGAATCTCTCACCTGGAGGGTTTATAAGGCAAGTACAGGAGTTTTTTTCTCCCACCCTTAAATCACACACCACTCCATGCTGCTTTGCTTTAGTTTTGTGGTGTTTTATGGTTACGCAGCAAAGTGCTGTTAGAGCCTCCAGAGGTGAGAAGAGGCTCGTGCTCACCCAGGTCCCACGTGTGCTTCTTGGAGCTGGCTCAGAGTCACCCTGATGTTTCTCTGCTGCTTTTTGCAGCTCTAGAAGAACTTCATCCTGCCAGGTAGGAGAGATTTGAGGCAGGCAGGAACCAAATTCAAAGTCCAGGTATAACAGGTAAAATAATAGTGGAAAACAGTAATTATTCATAGGAATAATTCAGAGAGCAGTTTTTAATGAAATTGTTGCAAAAGTGTTGTTTGGTATTCCCAGGCAGGGAGCACTGTGGGGCACAGATGAAACTTGTCTTGACTAGCACGGAGTCGCTAAGAAAACAAAGAAGTAGGAAGGAAATTCCTCATTCAGAGCTGGGTGAAATTCAGCCCTGGATGAGTCTAAGCTGGTCCTGACTGTGGAAACACAAACATGGAAGACTTGTTATTCCATCACACTCTGTCTCTGCAAGTGAAGGGGACATGCAAATTAAACAAAATAGTAAGAGTGACATCAGGTTTGAAGATGTTGGCATCTCCATTTGATAACCATGATCCCTTCGAGATGTTGCGATGACACCTACCAGGGCAGTTGGGGGATGTGGGGCTTTCAAACCCGAGTTTTTATCAGCATGGAGAAAAAAGAGTGAAGGAGAATGCTGACCCACACAGGCTCGTCGTGACTTGCTCTCACGCTGCCTCATTCCGTGCACTTCATACAGTTTGATTTTGTTAAGTCACATTGCCAGAATTTGAATCTCCACGAGCGACGGAGAAGCTCGGGGGAAAATACAGGCATTTCTTTCCTGAATGATGCTCTGCCTGGCATGTCTGATGAATCATATTTTTCTGAAACAGTAAAAAAAAAAAATCTTATTTCAGCATAAAGACATGTAGCTGTCCCCTTCCACAGCTTCCACAAGTCCAACACAAATGGGAAACACAAGGCCTTTCCTAGGGTTTAAATTCTTTTTCATCTTTGATGCCAGAAAACTGGGGTAATGTTGGATGATGATGAAACTGATTTATTCTCAAATTATTTTTGGCACTGGTGAAAATGTTAGGTACTGCTTCAGGAGCCTTTTTCGTACCATGGCACCAGATTCACCACTCACCCCCTAACTCAATAAGACTCGTATTATAAAAAGGGAGTAGGAGTTGCCTCTAAACTGGAAGACTGGGAAACGGAGGAGGAGCAGTGGAAAGCCTCATGAAGGAGGCTGGAAGAAAAAGTAACCAGAGTTTTTTGCCATCTCCATTTCTGACAAAGCCCAACTTGCCCTATGAGCTGGCACTGGAAAGTGTCTGTTCCCCGCTGGGGAGCTGTGGCACTCTCCTGGGGAAGGCAGTGAGATTATTACATAGTTCTCACTATGAGATAATCCAAGAAGGAGAAAACAACCATGTGTGGTGGTGCAGATTCCCCCGGGGCTGTATTGCGATGTCACCACCAGCCAACATTATTCTTGTTTTAATTAGACACAGTAGGCTGGGGCAGCCTGGCACTTCTGGTCTCTCACTGGAGCAGTGGGCTGGAACACTGCGGTACCGTTTGCACTGGTGCAGGTTTGGTGAGTTGGGACGATGGGGCACTCCCTAACCCCACCTGGAGCTCCTGCTGCCTGGAAAACGTACGCGAAACTCCTCCTGCCTGGATCGCAGCCTGCTCTGAAAGGTGCCGAGATTACCTGACAAGAATAATGGCCACAATGAAAAAGTCCTGACCCAAAGTCAATGGTTTGGCGACCCTATAAATTCTGATCCTAAGTGAGGCTGTGAGAGCTCTCGGATCACAGCAGGCTGCTGCCCAGAATTCCTCCCTTCAGCTGAGACGCCTCTTGGGGTAGATTTTTACCATCTACTGACAAAGCTGATGAAGGGAAAAGAACTGTCCACTGACAGAAGCCAACAAAGGGTAAGAGTGAGTAATTCACTGCGGTTTGATTTCATAACATTTCCAGGATCATTTGCGTACCAGAAATTTATTATAATCTGCAGAGAAAGAAATATCTTAATAGTTTAACCTCTATTGCCATATCTATATCTGTGTGTGTGTGTGTGTGTGCAATTTGATTTTGGATTAAGTTGCTGCATTGATTATAACCAGTTGCTGATTATTAATTAAGTTTTGATAGAACTTTATTACATTTTGCTAGAAAATCATATAATCTAATTTTGTGATTTACCATCCTAGTGTTAATGAACATTAAACTGCTGCTATTCTAAAGTCATACAAAACACATAATCACATGTTAAAGCACAACACTGAGGCCCCTGCACCTAATCCCTTGAGACATAAACTGCTGACCAAGTCTGGGACTGGGGCTGGATCCACCAGGGACTCTTCTCTGAGAAGGAGTTTAGAAAGCCGGGGGGGCTCCATACTGAACCTCTTTCCTCCTCTTTCCCCAATTCTGACTCCAGCCCAATGCTGACTCGATTTCCCCTGATCTGTTTGTAAATCATTTCCCACAATCAATGTGCAAATCACTCTGACCCAATTCTAACTTGATTCTAACTTGACTTTTCCAATCTTGGCAATTCTGTGATTCTGTAACAGCAGGGAAGGTAATTTTTTGTCACCTCCTTGTTAGGAGGTTGGATAATAATTGGTTAGATCATAGAATCATAGAATCACAGACTGGTTTGGGTTGGAAGGGACCATAAAGCCCATCCAGTCCCAACCCCCCTGCCATCAACAGGGACACCTTCCACTAGACCAGGTTGCTCAAAGCCTCATCCACC
>NW_010301389.1:8069-13242 GCF_000700745.2 Antrostomus carolinensis | reverse complement strand
TCAGGTACTGGGATGCTACTAGAAGATCTCCCTGGAGCCTTCTCTTCTCCATGCTGAACAGCCCCAACTCTCTCAGCCTGTCCTCACAGCAGAGCTGCTCCAAGATGTTAATTCTTGAAAAGATTGTATTCCGTGTCTTCCAGTATTTCTCACAACACACCCTGCAGTGACACGTGGGCAATGCTCCCAATGTCACAGACAAGGGCCATTAGAAGAGCGAGGGCCAAGGCTGAGCATGTGCACTTAACAGAGTAAAGAATTCAGAGAATTCAATCAGTGTGAAGCTGCAAAACTCCTCCTTGCAGGAGAAGCAGCTTTTAACCACCACATCTTTTCACATCAGCCTTTTTGCTGTGCAGGCGCCTACCACGGCCAGTGTTTACTCCCTGACACAACCAAGAGCTGCCCGCCAACAGGATGAGCATTGCCCCTGCTCCTGCCCTCTCTGCCCTCCCACTGCTGTTGAATGTTTTCCAGTGTCAGGATCTCAATAAATGATGGTGGAGATAAGGGTAAAACTCTGGGCACAGCTGATACATCACCCCAGCAGCATTTGGACTGAATCCAGCCTCCGATGAAAGCTCTACTCAAAGAGCCTGCTGCAGCCATGCAGTTATTTATCTCTTCCTCAAATGCTTTCTCTCACTTATTTTAATTTATTTCTTGCTCTAGTAATGTCTTGCCTCAGCTTTTGACTCTGGTCCAGCCTTGTTGATCACCTGTGAACATTAAAGGACTGCAGCAAGACCCCTGCGTGACACTGAGGTGAATGGGTTCCTCTCTTCAAGGAGACGAGGCTGGCTCTTCTCCTGCTCCTTATATATCTCAGCTGTAAAGCAGTGACCTCTGCTTTTTCCAGGGGAGAAAAAGACATGTAGCTTTCCAAGATAAAGGCAGTGGGAATCTGGGACACAGCAGACTTTCTTCTCTTTTGCATGTTCCCGAGTAGGTAGTTGGCTCAAGCTTGGTAGTGGTCTTGAGATGGAGTTTGCCTACTTTGCAAGACCTTTGACCATGGTGCCTGGTGCTGTTGTACATGAAAGTTTGTAAAATCAAAATGATGTGCTGAAATGTTATTTCGTAACTGAGAACATCATCTAATTTCCCATCACTGTAGGAGGTTTCTTCCAAGATACCTACTGTCCTCTGAGGTAGCTCCTTGGAGCAAAATCTGCATCTGGAGTTGTGGTTTTTACAACATGTGAACTTCACTTCAAGGTCATTAAATTGGTGTATATTTAAGTGATGTTAGCCATGGTTGTTTCTACTAGAAAAAATAGTATTTTACAAATAGCTGGTGATATCTGGGGTACCAGTTGTTTCCAGACCAATTCTAAGGGAAATGTGGTATCTGCGCTGTTCCTCTGCAGTATCCTGTCCTGGATATTGGTGGAATAGTGATAATACCAAACGGGTTGTCTTAAGAACTAAACAGGTCCACTTCCACTCTGCTGGATCATTTCCCTACCGACAGCGTAGCAAAACTGCTGGGAGCATTTCAGAAGCTCTTGGTTTATTATTTTTTAATTTCTTAATGGAAGTGTAGGGTTTGTGAGGTTGGCCATGCAAAGATGGGAGGCTCCACCTCTCACACTGGATATTCTATTTATGTATATAACCTGCAGATCATTTCTTTAAAAGCAAAATACCCTCAATTAGAAGCGATGTGACTTTCTTGTATGCAAACAACTGAGAAGGAGAGCCTGCTTCTTGTCAGTCTCGGTGCCTCTATGTGCCCTATGCTGCTTCTAACCTTACGGGATATTTTATGATCCATTTTCAAGGAGTGTTTAAGTGTGTAGGTTATCAAAGATATGAGTTATATGTATGAAAAATATCATCAGTTTTCTTCTAAGTATTCCCACTGGCCTGAAGTAAGTACATACACTTTTGGTAGAGTTTGTTCTCCTGTGGTTTGACAAAGTTATATTGTAGAACAAGAACCAGTTTTTGACATCGTTTTTGTGGGTTTTCTTTAAAACAAACTGTAAAACGGTGCACAAATTGGTACCACAGGTAACATTTCCTGAAGCAGATAAAACTTATAATGGCAACATCTCTAGCAAGCTAGAAAATAAGCAGAGCTTAGTGTTTAGATTCTGCCCCTCATTTCTGATAACTCTTTTGTAAATATCTGAATGATCAAGATTACCGTGTTTTTTCCAGCTGTGAACAATAAAGGAGCATCCAAGCTTTTAGGGCAACACATAGTAACAAGCCCATGCCCTGGATCAATGAGATGAGCTGAGCGCACAGGTACCTCTGGTACAGGGCAGTGGGCCCCCCAGTCAACCAGTGCCTACACCAAACCATGGCTGGCAGGGCTCAGTGCGACCTGTGGGAAGACGTGGGGAAAACCAGGATGGAGCATCTGTTAGAATAAATTCAAAGGAGTGACCAAAACCTTCTGAATGATAGTTGAGGAGAAAACAGTCACCAGGATTACGCTTTCTAGTCCAGCCCATTTTAGGCAACGCTCAGCTGCAGAATAAGCTTCAGCAGTGACCTGGTTTAAAAGATAAATACTCAAAAGTCAGTTCCAGTACATATAGTTGTTGTCACCTGCTTCAGGAAGTGCAGCTACACTGAAATTTTCAACCCTGCAGTTCTAGATACTGAAGGGACTAATGAGAACAACCAGAGCAGCATGTGTAATTCTTACTCTGCTCTGCAGCTTATGAAATAGAAGTAAACGGATGACCTGGTATGAACCATTTCCTGAGACAGCCTGTAAAAATTCATCTCGCTTCATTATTGATGACCTCTTTTTAAGTGAAATGTTTGCCTACAACCAAGAAGTCCGGAGAAGGACAGCAAACCAAAGAACCCTTTAAGTCAGTGCATTTATTTGCCGCTCCTAGGAGATATTCGCTGGGATTTTAAATAAACACCTGACTTAAAAGAGTAATAATCGTGATTAAATTATTTATACTTGAAAACAACTTGCAGATGCTTTTGTATGCTAAAAAATACATGAAAGCTGGAGGCTTCAGAGACTTAAAACACAGATTGCATGTCTGAGGATGTTTAATTGCAATAAAAGCCATGGTAATAAACCAGCGTCCTTTTTATTTAAAAACAGACATCCAGTTGCAGATTGAACACTGCTGATGCCCAGTACAGTCCTGTAGTCAGATGGATGGCTGTCAGATCAGGTTTTCGTGTGTTCAGAACCAAAAGAAGAGAACAGGCTCGGAAACTGCAAGTGTCTCTGTGACGTTTCAGTCACACTTTCAGGAGCTCAGCAGGCAGCAGGATTCATGGGGGTTTATTGCTGCTCTAAGCCTGGCTCTGGCAGACTTCAGCTCGACAGACACCTCCCCCTTTGATGCAGATCTCCACATCCAGCTCTTGGGACCCAACAACGTGTTCAAGCTTGAAGTGTTTTTTCTTTCCCTCCTGTATGTCTCAAAACCTGTGTCTTGTCAAGTCCACTGGAATCAGCAGCTGAGAAGCCATCACCTGGTGAATGTTCCCTACTCGTCTGGATCCAGTCAGTTCCACAGGCTGCCGGGAGATGGGATATACAAGCCTTGGTAGTTTCTGTTAGACAACAGCTTTGTCTGTACTGGGCACCAGCTTTACTGCTGTAAAGATCGATGCGAACAGCGATTATAGTTTTCAGAAAAAACCTACTGTAACAGCTTGTTTGCTTGAGTGACCTGAAAAAATATGGCCCAATAATGAGGGGAATAAAATGGGGAAAGACCTGGTATGTCCATATTGCAACCCCCTCTGACTGCTTTCAAGGGTTTCAGTGCAAGACAAACACGATCATGCTCATAAGAGAGGGCTGTGGCAGTAAGGAGCACAGGAATGGAAAGCTACGTTCAAAACTGGGCCAAATCACCACCAAGTATGAATACAGTAAATATCAGTAGAGCTTGGGCATCTGTTTGCATCTGCCTTCAGGGTAGTGAGGACAAGTCAAAAGAGAGGATTAGCTCAGTGCTAGAAACACATTTCTTCCTATTTTTATGTCCTGCTTAAAAACTAGAAAGATGCAAATCTGGCAATGAAAAATATCTAATATTCACACGTAAGCTAAAAGCAACTACCTTTTGGATGGGGTATGTATCTAGGACAACACAAAGCAACTACTTCAGACATCTAGCTTTGGTACAAAGCTTCCTGTCCAGACAAGAGGTAGATGCCTCCAGAGAGCCTCTCCAGACTGAATCAGATGCACAGACAGGGAAATAACTCCAGTAAGTAAAAAAGTGAAAGGTAACAAAGGTGGTACATTCAAAATCTTACCAAAATTACTGGCACAGATAAATTTCATGCTTGGAAGGGCTCTGCTTACAGTCACCTATTTTCTCCAAAACCAAAGTTTTTAAGGTTTTCAGCACTGCTATTTGGCCAGACAATTCACTACGCTACAGAAGGGAAGCTGTGACAGCACAAGCATGCAGGAATGGTCCTTCAACACTTCACTGGTTTGTGAAAAATAAATTATCCTGAGTACTTAATTCAGAACTTGTTCTAAGCTATGTTTAAATTAGTACAACACGCACAATTAAAACCACTGCTCGCTAAATACTGGTTAAATATGTGTTAAGTTGGAAATGAAGAAACAAAAGACAAATTAAAAAATAAAAAAAGAATGTCTATTCCATTACTAGTTACACAAGTTTCTGATTTGTTTTCTCTTAGTAATTCCTACAGAACACATAAATGAAAATACGGTACAGCAATGGGCCTTGAGCCATAACTAAAGAGAAATGTGATCCATAAAAACTGTAAATGAGATGAGACATATGGAAAACAAACTTCCATTAATATGTGCAAGAGAGCATTTAAAAACTAACAGTGAGGAAATGTATTAGTACAAATCTGCATCTACAAGTGAGCACACTCTAGATAACAAGGATTCCTGACTGCAGATGTGATACTTTGGAAATAAAAAGACTGAAATGTTTTTGTTGTAGACATTTTTATAACCTGCACCATTACTAGCAATAGTGTATTTAGAAAAAAGTGTCAGTCCCTGAGCCAGCAGGTAAGAACATACAAGATTTTTATATCTCTCTATATAGTCAAAAATAAAAATAAAAAATTTGATGTTTTTAGCCATAAACTTGTAAGAGTAACACAACTGCAGCAACCAGTCTTGGGAAGAGAAGAGGGAAAAGTAAGTTACAGAGCAATAAACTTCATCCAATTTGCTACT
>NW_010301389.1:0-8038 GCF_000700745.2 Antrostomus carolinensis | reverse complement strand
GCAGGTAACGTTCACCCTGTATCCTCTAGTTTTCCAGTTGGGCCTAGAAAAGGCAGGGTTTCCAGAAATATATATAATGCATAGAATATGGAGTATAGCAGTTAACAGTAGGAAACTATTAGCAATTAAGCTATTTGTGTGTCTGTACGCAAAGGAAAAGGAAATTTTAACTGTGGTCCAGAGATGAAGAAACAGGACAAATGACTACCTGTGAGCAAAGCTGGGCAAAAGATCGCCTGCTCTTTCTGTTTGTCTCATCTCTGATTTATCTAGAGCGGAAAAAAAAGAAAACAAGGCACAGCTGTCTTTGCACACTGCAAGGGAAGATCACTGCTGTGCTATGGAGTACATAGGTTTGGTGCCAAGCAAGTGAAATAAAGGACAACGTGACCATGTGACCATGCCAGAACCGAAGGCCTGTCATTTCTCACCATGCTGGAAACGACAAACTGCCACTAATACAAAAGGCATGGAAAATGGGAAGTCCTGTGAAGTGCCACCAGTTGATATTGTTTGATGAGCTTATGCCACTTCTCTGAAAAACTATTAATTTCTACAGAAACCGAAATGCCAATATTCCAGAAGAACAATGTCCTTGGGGCAAAATCAACCTTTCTTTAGATGCCAAACAGTTTAAATATTAACACACTGGAAAATTTTAGGTGCACAAATGTGTTGGTTGTTGGAAACTTGACAAAGCTGCTCGATACATCCAGCTTCTTCAGATTTTTTTTTTTTTTCCCCATTGTGTCCAAGTGTAACTGGCTCAAGTGTAAATGGCATCTACGGAAGAATGAATGCTTCAGGTCTCTGAAACAGAAAACAAAGATACTGAGATGTTAGTGATACAGGAATTACAGTGAATGACAAATTTGCCTTAAAGGGAGAATTAAGTTTTATTTGGAAAAGTGTGCATAATAGTGAAGGTGAAGCCAAAAAATGGTGGCCATTCACTTCTCTCAGGGCTTTGAGTGGATTGCGGCAGTGGACTGAAAAAGACTTATTTTTCGAGCTACATTCAGAGGACGAGGTGTTTTTATCAAGGGCAATACCTACAAAGCAAACAACAGACACAGTGTTCCAAAGCAATTAAGAACTTCCACACTTAACAAGTGTGGAGCAAAAAACCACAGGTCCCAGACATTTGGCCATTTGATTAAAAAACTGCATGTGTGAGAAGCATGAAGGCAGGACCAGACAGCTGCTGGTTTTGTGCAGATGTAAACTTGCTCTAAACATCCTCTGGTCTTGCCTCTACCTGAGGTTACATAAAACAGCTACTGTTTCTCCTTTACTTAAAAACTGCAAGTTTATTAAAGCAAGTTCAACAGTAGATACCAATCATGTTTTGGAACCCTCAACACAAGGACGTGTACCTGCTGGAGCGTGTCCAGAGGCCACAAAAATGATCCAAGGGCTGGAGCAGCTCTGCTGTGAGGACAGGCTGAGAGAGTTGGGGCTGCTCAGCCTGAAGAGAAGGTTCAGGGGGGACCTTATAGCAGCCTTCCAGTACCTGAAAGGTGCCTAAAAAAAGCTGGGGAAGAACTGTTCACAAGGGCATGGAGCAACAGGATGAGGGGTGATGGTTTTAAACTAGAAAAGGGTCGATTTAGGTTGGATATCAGGAAAAAGTTCTTCAATATGAGGGTGGTGGATCATTGGAACAGGTTGCCCAGAGAGATGGTGGAGGCCCCATCCCTGGAGATATTCAAGGTCAGGCTTGATGGGGCTCTGAGCAACCTGCTCTAGTAAAGATGTCCCTGCTCATTGCAGGGGGGTTGGACTAGATGATCTTTGAAGGTCCCTTCCAACCCAAACCATTCTACGATTCTATGATTCTGTATTTCTGTATATGAACAAATACTCTGGCTGTGACACATGATAAATACCTGTATGAGCTATTACCATCCCCTGGGCAGAACTGTGTTTCATGCTGTCATGATGATCTCAGATAAGTTACATGTAAACTCATTTCTCATTTAAGACCTAGCTTTCTAACTAGAGATTCCACAATCCTAGTCATCATTAAGCCACAAAACCCTTGGGTTGACAGTTTATGGAGAACAGAAGGAATACTAGAGGAAAAACTCCAACACAAATGCTGTGAAGAGCTTCTTCTCGCCAGATAGTGCCAGCTAAGTCGTAAGACATTGCACAAAACCACTGATGTTTCCATAAGACTTAGCCACATGTGGGTGTGAAGGAATGGGAAAGGAAACAAAAGTCTAGGGGAGAAATTTGCAGGAGGATGCACTTTACGTGCTCAAAGAGCTAATGCACAGTAATGTTGAGAAGCCAGCCTGGCACGTTAGTGCTGTCCAGAGCTGAACTGGCTTGTAACACAAAAACCAGATGTCCTGCAAACTCTGTAACAGCTGCAGGGTTCTTCAAAGCACTTCGGTATTGAGTTCTGCTGTAGAGAAATACAGCAGCCCTGTTTGGGGAACACTGCTCCTAAAAGCCAGTGAAAGACAGAAAAGGGAGCAGAGCTGGCACAGGTTCTGGGGAGGATCAGTACGGCACCTCTCGAGGGAACAGGGTACTAGTAGAGAAATAGCAGATTAAATGTGGGTGAGCTCACCCATCCAGCACCCCGGTAAGGCAAGGTGTGTGATACCTTCTGGCTATGGGCTGACTTAGAATCACAGACTGGTCTGGGTTGGAAGGGACCTTAAAGATCATCCAGTTCCAACCCCCCTGCCATCAGCAGGGACACCTTCCACTAGACCAGGTTGCTCAAAGCCTCATCCAGCCTGGCCTTAAAAACCTCCAGGGAGGAGCAGCCACAGCTCCTCTGGGCAACTTGGGACACTGTCTGACCACCCTCACAGTGAAGAACTTCTTCCTAATATCTAATCTAAACCTCCCCTCTTTCAGCTTAAACCCATTTCCCCTTGTTTTGTCATTAACTGCCCTTATGAAAAGTCCTTCCCCAGCTTTCTTGTAGGCCCTTCAGGTACTGGGAGGTCACTAGAAGGTCTCCCTGGAGCCTTCTCTTCTCCAGGCTGAACAGCCCCAACTCTCTCAGCCTGTCCTCACAGCAGAGCTGCTCCAGCCCTCGCATCATCCTGGTGGCCTCCTCTGGACTTGTTCTAGCTGCTCCAGGTCTCTCTTGTGATGGGGGCTCCAGAACTGGACACAGTGCTCCAGGTGGGAACTTAAGAGAGTGGAATAGAGGGGGAGAATCCCCTCCCTCGACCTGCTGCCCACGCTGCTCTGGGTGCAGCCCAGGATACAGTTATTGGCCTTCTGGGCTGTCAGCGCACGTTGCCAGCTCATGTTCAGTTTCTCATTCACCACCACTCCAAAGTCCTTCTCTTGACTTCTGTGACTTCTCAACATACCATTGTGTTAAGGCACCAACTGGCTTGTGAACTCATCTTCCTTGCCACTCAGCATACATTGGTGGGATGAGCAAAAACTGCTTCTCTTCTCTTGTCTCTTAAGTTTTTCTTTTACTGTATCAAAAAGAGGCGAGGCTGGGATTCTGCTATGCCACCTTGTCCATTATTTGAATTACCTGATGCCTATTTCAGAAAATAGGCATGAAGATTCTTGTCCCTGCCTCTGTTCCTGACTATTGTGCATGTCTTTTCCTGTGAAGACAGCTAAAATTCCAATAATCCTTAATTCAGTTCTCTTGGCTTTGCCAGTGCAATTCTGTGGTTAGTCTTTAAGTATTGTTTTAATACATACTGTTGAGATGGATGTTCCACCTAGAATTCTGATAGTATCTCAGATAATCTGTGTGCTCTTTGCTGCTAAAATTAAATATTTATCAGTATATTTGTAGAGACTATGGCCAGAAAATACAATAAAGCTATTTTGTTTCACTGCCAGAATTTCACAGGTTTTGGTTAAAGCAGACAATTCCACCAATACCCTGAAGTAAATAAATTTAATTCTTCATCTTCCTAGTAATTTGTTGCACTGATTTTCCCCCCATGCTATTTAGAGTCCTAATAGATTTTGGTCTGGTTTCCATTCTTGCTACAGATTCATCTTCAGATTAGAGGTTTAAAGCCTTGTATCTTCTTTTTCATGGAGAAAGGGTTTCATCTGGGAGTTGACTCACTCTGATAATGTTACATGTACGGGCTGTCTGTGTAGCAGCCAGTGTACCCTGCCTTACCAGGAAAGTCAAGTACCTCCTCCTTCAGCAGGTCTTCTGAACGTGATTTGGATTGGGAAGATAAAGAGCCAGAGTGATTGATGCTGGCACACAGGCTTAGCAGTGCTATTTTAAAGGCAGATGTTGGACTGCAGTGCTTCTTGGGCTACAAACCTACAATTTAGGTTTATCTCCTCCCAGACTGTTCATCATAACTATGATGCCAGGAAGATACTAATTTTGATTCCCACAATTCTTAGATTTATCCTTCTGTATAAGTAAATAAGACATTTAAAAATGCAGGTAGAGAAAACAATATTGTTCTAAATGACTGCACGTATGGAGTAAAGAGATAGGGTACATCTTTGTGGGCTGAGTCTCCCACAAAGTGAAAGCCCTGCAGCTTGGGCGAACAGAAAAGCCATGCTATCTTCATAGGAACTGAAGGGCTCCAATGATTTGTAGCATTATATGTTGGATTTAATAGCCCTAGTTACTTGGATAAAGATTAAGTCTTCAGTGTTCATAACAGACTGGACACAGTATACTGCAAACCCTCCTTAAAAGAAGAAGAGGCATTTGGAGGAAGCAAACCAATATTATACCTTCTTAGCTTAGTCAGCAATGAGGAAAAGGAGTGGCTAAGCCAGGACAATCTTGACACTTCCTATGCGTGACACATGGAAGGGGCCCCTGACAAAGTAAGATGCTGCCATCAACTTTTGAACTCTACATTTACAAATAAACAATCATAACTTGGCAGTTCCTAGTAGCTTCTGCTTTTGCAGTAGTCTATCTGCAAAGGCTAGGATTGTATAGATAACCCTCATGGCTACTTTCAAAGCCGTGCCTTAGTGCCCTCTGCATTCTCGTTACGCTACACCCTGCTACCTTACAGGGCCGAGAGATCCCACTCACCTTGTTCTTACTGTCTTGATGCCGACTCAGCAACTGGCTTCTGCACTCCAAAGGCAGTGATAAAAATATTCACAACTACTATAATGAATACTAGTCCAGTTGCAAGGTTGTTGAGGAAATCCAGCTTTCCATGTTTTGCAGGGTTGTTAAGGTCATATTTTACTTCAAAGAGAAAGGGGAAAAAAGCTTTAATTATTATATTTATTATTATATATTTCAAAATCCCAAATAAAAGCCTACACTACTGATGTAGTTCAAGAATATCTCTTACACTGAGCTATTTGCATCAGTCATACTTAAAAGGGAAGTAAGATTCTGCAGTGTCAGTAAAAGTGCTAAGGGGAAGATATTTAACCACAAAGAGCCCATTAGCTTCCAGTAATTAGCAGCTAATCTCTGTGGACGCACATGGGAAGTAATGGATACACAAACCTTACTAGAAATCTTCGGAGTTCTTGATGTCTTGAAGTCTAGTTTTGCTGCAGCCTTTAAGCATTTAGAAATTATTTAAGTCATGAATGCATGAAGCTTGAAGCCCTGACAGGATGGAATGAAATTAAATTTCCTCTAGTTAAAACGCTACAGGTTCTCTGCAGACAGCCCAACCTCTTTACCAGCGCTGGATTTTTTTTGTACTGGTGCCCTTCCCCAGCTGTACTCCCAGCTTTTGCACCGATTCTGTTTTCAGAAAGCAAGGGCATTGTATCTGTTAAACCGAGGAAGATTTCAAAGCAGTGTAGCCGCAGTCCTTTTCACAGAGAGCATCAGCTGTGTAAACATTTTCTTTTGTTTCTTGCAGTTGTTCTTTGGTTGAACTGCTAATGGGAGTGAGGGAGGAACACACAAGGGAGATAGTATTAATTTAGTTTAAGCTTTGATCCCAGGCCTTGTGAAAACATATAAATGAGTTACACTGGACTGATAATAGACTTGATAACAGAGTAAAGCATGTGATTGTACAGGACAGTAAGAAGTCTGCGGGTTCTTACCTGGCATCATGAGGAAACCCACGATTTTTGTCTGTCTGCTCTCCTGCAGTAAGGGCTCTGCAACTCAGACCCTCTGCTAAATTTCTTTGACTCCGGTGGAATGAGTGCTGATGAATTCTGAAGCATGTTTTGAGAATGGCTTTTGTCTATTAAGACTCTTAGTTCTTAAATGTGCAGATGGCTGGAGCATGTCTGTGCATGTACAGGGCATGTGAGAGAAAGTTCATACCTGACAAGGTTTTACAGCAACACAAATAGAACTTCGAGCTCCGTCTGACTGGCGCGTACATAGACACGGAGTTTACAACCCTACTGCGTGAGCTAAACTTTGGTATTTGCTTTTACCATAATGACCCTTTCAACACTGCAGAATTTAACCACAGAACCAAGATTTGCTTGTTGAAGCAGTGAAGTAGAAGTGGTGGCAAATACACTTGTGATGCTGAAGTATGAAAAGCCAGGTTCACTTGGTATCCCTAATTAGGAAGTCTAACGCTGCTTTGGTTTCAAGGAATTCTGGGCGCCTGTTCAAGTCCTGTTTGCTTAAGCAGCACAGTCAAACCCCACAGGCCAGTCAAAGCACTGAAAACCAGTGTGGGGGAACTATCTAAGAAGCTGCTGCACACCTGTGTAGGCACGAAATAATTTAAGCTTGGCAGTACTGAACCCTGAAAATGAATTTATACATGTTTGTAAAGCATCTGGAGCTACGTGGATGCTTGCATCCCAGCAGTCCCTGGAAGGACTCTAGTACTGTCATGTGAATGAAGCAGAATAAATGAAATGGAATAATTAATCCTGAACTATGGAAGAAAAGCATTTCAGATGGTTTAAAAAAGAAAAGGCAATAATGGCCTAACATGTGACATGTTTTATGAGTTAAAAGAATCATGCTCAAAGGAGACCTGACACTTTCAGAGCTGTCCCTCTGTCCAAATAAGGGTCAGAGAAGACAAGTATCGCTTGTCTGGGGTGCATTAGAAGGGGGGTGGTTAGTAGGTCCAGAGAGGTTCTCCTCCCCCTCTACTCTGCCCTGGTGAGGTCACATCTGGAATATTGTGTCCAGTTTTGGGCCCCACAGTTCAGGAAGGACAGGGAACTGCTGGAGAGAGTCCAGCACAGAGCCACCAAGATGATGAAGGGAGTGGAGCATCTCCCTGCTGAGGAAAGGCTGAGGGAGCTGGGGCTCTTTAGCTTGGAGAAGAGGAGACTGAGGGGTGACCTCATTAATGTTTATAAATATGTAAAGGGTGAATGTCAGGAGGATGGAGCCAGGCTCTTCTCAGTGATGCCCAATGGTAGGACAAGGGGCAATGGGTGTGAGCTGGAGCACAGGAGGTTCTGCTTAAACTTCAGAAGAAACTTCTTTACTGAGAGGGTGACGGAGCCCTGGAACAGGCTGCCCAGGGAGGGTGTGGAGTCTCCTTCTCTGGAGACATTCAAAACCCACCTGGACGCCTTCCTGTGTGATCTCATTTAGGTTCCTGCTTTGGCAGGGGCATTGGACTGGATGATCTTTCGAGGTCCCTTCCAATCCCCAACATTCTGTGATTCTGTGAGTTTAGGTGGTGCTCTAAACGTTGAAGTAGCATTGCAGTAATCCTATCTTTGTGATTATAGTATTTAAGATGAGGGTGTTTGTGAAAATGTTCTTAAGAACAGTTATTCTTTAAGTATTTTATTATAGTGGGATTCGATTACTATGATTTCATGCCACTTAAAGTATTTTAAGATATACTTTGCTTTTCTTCCAAAAAGAAACTGGATGGTTGCAAAGACTGGTTTGGACTTGTGAGAGCTTGTAAGAGGCAGAATTTTGTGGCCAGACAGAAAGGCAAATGGTTCCTGCAGGACAAAACTACCAAATACACACTGTGAAAAGCAAGTTCTTGCTATGATACCTGTATCTTTGCACCTTCACATCCTACTTCCTATCTATCTTCAGTACTTTTGATTGCAACACAACAGCATCACTCCAACAACATACCACTACAGAATCCCAGAACTGCCTGGATTGGAA